>NW_021963204.1:0-147914 GCF_901765095.1 Microcaecilia unicolor | reverse complement strand
GGGATGGTGGGATTAGATAGTGGCTTCAGCCAGTTCCGAAGCAGTGTCTCCTTAAGGACATTGTGCAACGGCACCGTGGAAGACTCTCTAGGTGGTGATGGATAGTCGAGGACTTCGAGCATCTCTGCCCTCGGCTCATCCACAGTAACCACGGGAAAGGGAATGCAGATAGACATATCCCTGACAAAAGAGGCAAAGGATAGGCTCTCAGGGGGCGACAGCTTCCTCTCCGGTGAAGGTGTAGGGTCAGAAGGAAGGCCCACAGACTCCTCTGAAGAGAAATATCTGGGGTCCTCCTCCTCCCCCCACAAGGCCTCCTCCTCAGTGTCGGACATGAGCTCTCTCAGCTCAGACCTCAACCGGGCCCGTCTTGGCTGCGAGGAACCACGTCCTCGATGGTGACGCCGAGTGGTGGACTCCCGCGCAAGTGGGGACGAAGCTTCCCCCATCGACGTCGACGGGGACTCCACCTGCGTGGCGGTCGACACCGGTGCCACAAGCGGCGTCGGCGTTGGAGGCCTCGGCATCGGGCCAGAGCACACCGGTGCCTCCATCAACGGCGCCGGGGGCGCAAGCACCCCCGGTGCCAGCAGAGCCTCGCACATCAGCCCTTCCAGGATTCCAGGAAGGATGGCTCGGAGGCACTCGTCAAGGCTCGCTGTCAGGAAAGGCAGGGGGGCCGGTGCCGGAAGCTGCTTGGGTCTAGGAGATGGTACCGAAGCACCTGCGGACTGACGCAGCGACACCTCTTCAACCGAGGGGGAATGCTCCTCCCGGCACTGCCGCTTCCTGGGCGTCGAGTCGTCCCTCGAAGTACCGGAGCTGGCAGTCCCATGCGCCGTGGGCGACCGATGATGGTACTTCTTTGCTTTCTTTCGGTGCCCGTCATCGGCGCTTGGCGGAAGAGACGCGGAGGAGGTGGAACCCCCCCAGCCTCGAGGAATCGGATCTGACAGGGTTTGGTCCCGATGGCCCTGGGTAGAGGGAGTGGCCGGGGCAGACTGCCTGCGCGGGCCGCTCACCCCCGCCATCACCGGCAGGCCGGCGGGCCAATGGTACCTGTACTCCCGGGGTCGGTGCCAGAGTCGGCGCCGATTTCATCGACATCGGTACCGGTACCGAAGACCCGGCCGTCGACATCGATGCCGTTGAGGTCGATGTCGAAGGGCCAGCGCAAGTTCCAAAAAGACGGTCCCGAAGAACTTGCCTCGCCACCTGTGTCCGCTTCCTTAAGCCGAGACACAAGGTGCACGTCTTGGAATTATGCTCCGGGCCGAGGCACTGGCGGCACCAAACGTGGGTATCGGTCTGCGAGATCTGCCGGCTGCAGCGACCACACTTTTTGAATCCGCTCGGGACCTTCGAGGACATCGACGGAAAAATCGCATCGGCGAGGTCAAAGTCGTTGATGGTGGCGGAGAAAAGCACACCCGAAAAAGAAACGACCGCGCAGCCACAAGGCCGCAACGAAGCGCCCTTGTGGCTAAGAACGACGAGGACAACTCCTTTTTTTTTTTTTTTTTTAGTTTTCAAAGAAAAAAGACGCGAATGCGTACGCGAAACAAAGAAAAAAAAAACGTGGCTAGGCCGCAATCCAGTTTCCGGGGCTGACAAAGAGAGAGACAGTAACACGTCTCTCTCCAGCGTGGAATAGAAAAAAACTGAGCGGGAACGGTCGCACATGGGCGGGAAGACGGCCGCGCATGCGCGGTGGGCGTGCCCTGCGTGCGGGACCGCCCGCAAAGTTTTCTTCCGGTTGGTGGGGGCTGCCGTGGACGTCAACCCAGTTGTGAGAACAAGCAGCCTGCTTGTCCTCGGAGAAAAGTGTTTCCACAAGTTCAAAATGAGTTCATCCATTGTGGATGTACAAAATATACCTATTGTGCATATAATCGGCAAACAGATAGTCAGTCTCAATATTATAGACCATGTGCTGTACAGATGGACCCTACATGGGCCGTGTTTCGGCAATTATGCATTCCTCAGGAGATAAAAAATAGAATATCTAAGACACTATTTTTTCACTACTAGTAAAAGAGGCCCGTTTCCGAAAAATGAAATGGGCGCTAGCAAGGTTCCATGCCCCCCTCCCTCTCTCCCTCCCTCCCTCTCTCTCTCTCCCTCCTCCGCGTTCCAGTCCCCCCTCCCCTCTGAGTTCCATGCCCCCATACGTCCCTCCCTCCCTCCCTGTCCTCTGAATTCCAGGCACCCCTCCCCTTCGAGTTCCAGGAGGTGCAAATTATTATAGTAGATATGTGTTGGTTTATATAGTATTTGATTCACAAGGTTGGTTTCCATCACTATTTTCCTTCCCGTCACATTAAATTGTGTGTTGCACATACTATTTTTCATTCTCCATATTAATTTCCATGCACCATTTATCCCTTTCTTTTGACATCTATTTTTGCTTCTATTTTTGGTTTGTGGTATTTAATAAGACTACGGCTTTTAGGCACAATCCTGCACTATAAAATTTATGATGTCTTGTTTATTCTATTTTTGTATTTTTTATGAGGACTGCTGAGAAAGGCATAATTGCCGAAACAAGGCCCATGTAGGGTACATCTGTAAAGCACTTGGTCTATAATATTGAGACTGAGTTTCTGTTTGCCGATTATATGCACCATAAGTGTATATTCTGTACATCCAGAATAGATGAACTTATTTTGGACTTGTGAATAAACTTTTATTGTCTCTCTACCTGGAACAGACTTACTTTGGTCACTTCCACTCTCCTCTTTTTTTGCTTACCTATTTTGGCTCTGTGGAAGTGCTTAGTAATACCTTCTAACCAGATAAAGTACTGCTGGCCGTGATATTCAGCAACATTATATGGATAATGCCTTACAGACTGCCTCAGTACTATCTGGAGTTATCCAGTTAGCTATCTGGATATCAGAATTAATATCGCTATTATCCGAATAGAACTGGTACTGACCATCCTATCCAGATATTCGCCACTGACTGCTGTGATAAGTAAGAGGGTGTCCTATAGGGTGTAGGCCACTAGAAGGCGCTAGAAGAAGGTAGAGGTCGCTAGGACCAGGGAGAGCCCTGGGAGGTCCACAGGTGCAGGCGGTTATGGGCTGGGTCCTGTGTAGCTAATTAACCACTTTATACCCCACCTGAGTGGTGAAAGGAAGGGAAGTGAGCTAGCGGCAGAAGAGGAGAGAGCCCCTGAAAGATACTGGCTAACCTTAAGGACTTGGGGTGGACTGGGTGTCCAACGGAGATCAGCAGGCTGAAAATCCTGGAGTAAGAAGTCACTAAAGCATTAGTGTTTGACTGTGTGTCCTCAGTACTTATAGGAACTGTGTGTTCAGTGGGGAGACTGTGTGTCCAAAGAAGAAAAGACTGTGTGTCTGAAACTGTGTGTTCAAAGAGGGGACTGTGGGTCCAAAGAAGAAAAGACTGTGTGTCTCGAACTATGTGTTCAAAGGGGAGACTGTGTGTCTAAAGTACTGAGAGAAGAAGGCTGCAAAGCCTGGGGTTGAGAGTCCCCAAAGTATTGGTATAGTACTGAGCCCATGTATCTGTGTGGGGAGGCTCAAAGTGAAGACCTATGAAAGTATAAAGTGTTAAGCTAGAAGAAGTGTGCCCAGGGGCTGGAATAAAGAGTGGCCTGAGAAAGGTAAAATTATGTATAATCATACCTGATAATTTTCTTTCCATTAATCATAGCTGATCAATCCATAGACTGGTGGGTTGTGTCCATCTACCAGCAGGTGGAGATAGAGAGCAAACTTTTGCCTCCCTATATGTGGTCATGTGCTGCCGGAAACTCCTCAGTATGTCGATATCAAAGCTCCATCCACAGGACTCAGCACTTAGAGAATTACACCCACGAAGGGACACTCTGCCCAGCTCACCACCGCCGAAACGGGGGAGGGGAATTAACCCAGCTCATCCCCACACAAGTGGGGGAGGGGAATCCGTCCAGCTCATCCCCGCGGAGCGGGGGAGGGACACCACACCCGCCGATGCGGGGGGATCTGGCTTATCCTGCAACCGCAACCGCGGGAGGAGCTGACTGACCCGAACACCGCCGAAGCGGGAGGGGTACAAAACTGCCCTACAGCCGCACGAAGCGGGAGGGAGTGCCGGCAGAATTATAAGTCTCAATCCAGCCCCGTAAAACGGAGGGGAGAGGAATGCAGCAGCTCACTGTAACACAAACTCGTCTTAACTCTTGAAGAATCCAAGTGAAAAAACTTGAACACGAAGTCTTTCTGAAGTAACTGAAGACTAAACTTGAACCTGAAATGCAACCAGAACAAAACAATACAGATATCTGGGAGGGGCTATGGATTGATCAGCTATGATTAATGGAAAGAAAATTATCAGGTATGATTATACATAATTTTACCTTCCATATCATCAAGCTGATCAATCCATAGACTGGTGGGATGTACCGAAGCAGTACTCACCCAGGGCGGGACATAGAAATCCCTGACCGCAACACTGAAGCTCCAAACCGGGCCTCCGCCCGAGCAGCCACAGTCAAGCGGTAATGCTTGGAGAATGTATGGGCCGAAGCCCAAGTTGCCGCCTTGCATATCTCTTCCAAGGAGACGGAACCGGCCTCTGCCATCGAGGCCGCCTGAGCTCTTGTGGAGTGAGCCTTCAGCTGGATAGGCGGCACCTTCCCCGCGGCCACATAAGCCGCTGCAATGGCTTCCTTGACCCATCTTGCCACTGTAGGCTTAGCAGCCTGCAGACCCCTACGAGGACCTGCAAACAGGACAAACAGATGATCCGATTTCCGGAAATCATTGGTCACTTCCAAGTATCTGATGATGACTCGTCTCACATCCAGATATTTAAGCGCAGAGTACTCCTCTGGGTAGTCCTCCCTACGAAAGGAAGGGAGACAGAGCTGCTGATTCACATGGAAGCGAGAAACAATCTTGGGCAGAAAGGAAGGCACTGTGCGAATAGTCACTCCTGCCTCAGTGAACTGCAGAAAAGGCTCTCGACATGAGAGCGCCTGGAGCTCGGAAACTCTTCTGGCTGAAGTGATAGCCACCAAAAAGACTGCTTTCAACGTCAGGTCTTTCAGAGATGCCCTCGACAAGGGTTCAAACGGCGGCTTCTGCAATGCTCTTAGCACCAGGTTGAGATTCCACGCAGGCACCACTGAGTGCAGAGGAGGGCGCAGGTGATTAACTCCCTTGAGAAAGCGCACCACATCTGGCTGGGAAGCCAGGGAAGCACCCTTCAGGCGGCCCCTGAAGCAAGCCAGAGCCGCTACCTGGACCTTAAGGGAACTGAGCGACAGGCCTTTGTCCAGCCCTTCTTGCAGGAACGCCAACACTGAAGAAATTGGAGCAGTGAAAGGAGAAAGAGAGCCTGCTTCACACCACGCTGCAAAGATACGCCAAACCCTGGCGTAAGCAGTAGAAGTAGAGCGTTTCCTCGCTCTCAGCATAGTGGCGATGACCTTGTCTGAGAAGCCCTTCTTCCTCAGACGCTGCCGCTCAATAGCCAGGCCGTAAGACCAAAGGGGGAGGGATCCTCCATCACCACGGGACCCTGATGTAACAGGCCCTGCTCCACTGGCAGCCGCAGAGGATCGTCGACTGAGAGCCTGATCAAGTCCGCATACCAGGGACGTCTGGGCCAATCCGGACCCACCAGGATTATCCTGCCGGGATGTCTTGCCACCCGGTCTAGGACCCTGCCCAACATGGGCCAGGGTGGGAACACATAGAGAAGCTCTTGTGTCGGCCATTGTTGGAGAAGAGCATCTACTCCCAGGGATCGAGGGTCCCGTCCTCTGCTGAAGAAGCGCGGCACTTGGCAATTGGCCGATGACGCCATCAGATCTAGGCTCGGCTGGCCCCAGCGCTTCGTGATGTCCAAGAACGCCTGAGCAGATAGCTGCCACTCTCCGGGCTCCAAGGTATGGCGACTGAGAAAGTCCGCCTTGACATTCATGACTCCGGCAATGTGGGCCGCTGACAGCTGTTCCAGGTTCGCTTCCGCCCACTGGCATAGACTCATAGCCTCCTTGGCTAGAGGGGCGCTCTTGGTACCTCCCTGGCGGTTGACATAGGCCACAGCCGTGGCATTGTCCGACAGTACCCGTACAGGCTTCAGCACCAGTACCGGGATGAACTCCAAAAGCGCCAACCGAATGGCTCTGAGTTCCAGGAGGTTGATAGACCACTTCGCCTCTGCAGGAGACCAGAGCCCCTGCGCTGTCCTTCCCAAGCAGTGGGCTCCCCAGCCCGACAATGAGGCGTCCGTCGTGACGACAATCCACTCTGGGGTCACCAGAGGCATTCCTGCAGACAACTTGTCTGTCTGCATCCACCAGCTCAGCGCCTTGCGCACTGCTGGATCCAAGGGAAGACGCACCGCATAATCCTCCGACATCGGAGTCCAGCGCTGCAGCAGAGAGTGTTGTAGTGGTCTCATATGAGCCCTGGCCCAGGGCACCACTTCCATCGTGGCCGTCATAGAGCCCAACAGCTGCACATAGTCCCAAGCCCGAAGAGGAGAGGCTACCAGGAACTGGTCCACCTGAGCCTGAAGCTTGACAATCCGATTGTCTGGCAGGAACACTCTGCCCACTTGGGTGTCGAATCGAACTCCCAGATACTCCAGGGACTGAGTCGGACGCAGCTGGCTCTTCTCCCAGTTGATGATCCATCCCAGGGAGCTCAAAAGAGCAACTACCCGGTCCACAGCTTTGTCGCACTCTGCATAAGAGGGGGCTCGGATCAACCAGTCGTCCAGATAAGGATGGACTTGTACTCCTTCCTTTCGCAGGAAGGCCGCTATGACCACCATTACTTTGGAAAAGGTCCGCGGAGCAGTAGCCAACCCGAACGGGAGGGCTCTGAACTGGAAGTGTCGGCCTAGGACTGCAAAACGCAGAAAGCGTTGATGAGGAGGCCAGATGGGAATATGCAGGTACGCTTCCTTGATGTCCAAGGAAGCCAGGTACTCCCCTGCCTTCACTGCCGCTATAACAGAGCGGAGAGTCTCCATGCGAAAGTGCCGCACTTTCAAGGCCCGATTGACCCCTTTGAGGTCGAGGATAGGCCGGACAGAACCTCCTTTCTTTGGTACCACAAAGTAAATGGAGTAACGCCCCTTGCCAAGCTGACTTTCTGGCACCGGAACGACCGCACCCAGGCGGATCAGATTGTCCAAAGTCTGCTGCACTGCCACAGCTTTGACCGGAGACTTGCAGGGAGAGAGTACAAACCCGTCTCTTAAGGGTCGGCAGAACTCTAGCTTGTAGCCGTCTCTGATGACTTCCAGCACCCAAGCGTCTGAAGTTATTGTGGTCCACTCGCCCAGAAACGAGGACAGCCGTCCTCCAATCTGCACTGGGGCGTGGACCAATACCCCGTCATTGGGTACGAGACCCTGGGGGAGGACCGGAGGGAGCACCTCCGGGACGGCGGTCTCTGCGAAAGGAACGCTGCTTGGGGGAGAAATGCCTCTTAAAGGAAAAGGGGGCAGAAGAACCCGACCTGCCCGGGCGGTACCGACGGGCTTCCTGAAACCGTCCTCTGGAGGTACCGGGACGAGCACTAGCCCGAGCCCTGACCTCTGGTAACTTCTTGCCCTTAGACGTGCCGAGATCGGTCACGATTTTGTCCAGCTCGACCCCAAAGAGCAGCTTGCCTTTAAAAGGCAACCTAGCCAGGCGGGATTTAGAGGCGTGGTCAGCAGACCAATGTTTCAGCCAAAGCCACCGCCGCGCAGAGACTGTCTGAGCCATGCCTTTAGCTGAGGCTCTCAAGACATCATACAGCAAGTCTGCCAAATAGGCTAAGCCCGATTCCAGGGCTGGCCAATCATCCCTCAAGGAATGATCCGAGGGGGAAGCCCGCTGCACCATAGTCAGGCACGCCCTGGCCACATAGGAGCCGCAAACTGAGGCCTGCAAACTTAAAGCAGCCGCCTCAAAGGACGACCTTAAGGCCGCCTCCAATCTCCTGTCTTGGGCGTCCTTTAGGGCCGTGCCACCTTCCACCGGCAATGCCGTTTTCTTAGTCACCGCAGTGATTAAAGAATCCACGGTAGGCCACAGATAGGCCTCACGTTCACTCACAGCCAAAGGATAGAGGCGGGACATAGCCCTAGCCACTTTAAGGCTCGCTTCTGGGACATCCCATTGAGCCGAAATTAAGGTGTGCATGGCATCATGCACGTGGAAGGTTCTAGGCGGGCGCTTCGTCCCCAGCATAATGGCAGAGCCAACAGGGGCTGAGGGAGAGACGTCCTCCGGAGAGGAAATCTTCAAAGTGTCCATGGCCTGTAACAACAGGTTGGGCAAATCCTCTGGGCGAAAAAGCCGCGCTGCAGAGGGGTCATCCGCTCCATCCGAGCGGGGATCCGTCTCCTCCAAGGAATCCGCAAAGGACCGTTGGGAGACCTCAGACACGCTGCCCTCATCTACATCGGAGGAGACAAATTCCTCCAAGGCCTGGGAATCAACCCGAGGGCGTTTACCTCTGGGAACCTCAACCTCTTTACCAGACGAGGGAGCGGGGGCAGCGTTGTGCATGAGGAAGGCCTGATGCAGCAGCAAAACAAACTCGGGGGAGAAACCCCCCAGACTGTGCACTTCCGCAGCCTGGGCAACAGCCCTAGGCGCACTCTCAACCGGCGCTCGCAACAGCGGGGGAGAGGCCTGCTGCGCATCCAAAATGGCGTCCGGCGCGAGACTCCGCGAAGGAGCCGCGCGGGAAGAACGGCTCTTAACTTTAGCCGCTTCTGTGCCGTCGCCCAAATTAAGGGCGTTCATGGCATTAATGTCTCCAACCTCAAGGGCGGCCCAAGAAGAAGCCGTCCGAGCCGCGTGGCCGGCCAAAATGGCGGAGGCGAGGAGCGGGGGATGGGCGTTTATGGCGGGAAAAACCGCCACGCCGGAGGAAGGACCGGGACATTCATCGGTCACGAAACTGCCACCCAACAAGGGCGAATCAGGCTTTAAGACCCCCGCATCCCCTCTAGAAGCGCTCAAGCGACCCGGGGAGCGACCCTTTGCGCCCTCGCCCTCCGACGCCATGTGCCACGAGGAGAAGAATCGGGGAACCCCCGCCCGCTATAAAAAGGTAAAAATTACCTGCTGTCCGCTCCGAGTTGTAACGACCTGGTGTCCCAGTGAGTAGCTGCAATAGACGCTTAAATAAACGTCGAAATAAACGCCTTTAAAGACGTTTAAAATTTTTTTTTTTTTTTTTTTTTTTTTTCAACGGAGCCAGCGGGAGGGGGGAGAAAAGGAGGGACCTGGCACCACCAGGTTTGCACTTGCTCAAAAGAGCCCTCAACCCCAGGCACTCAACAAAACCTAAAAATTAGGCTTGGAGGCCTAGCCAGAGCTGCTGCTGCTGTGTGTGACCACCACCTGCTGAGATAGAGAACATACTGAGGAGTTTCCGGCAGCACATGACCACATATAGGGAGGCAAAAGTTTGCTCTCTATCTCCACCTGCTGGTAGATGGACACAACCCACCAGTCTATGGATTGATCAGCTTGATGATATGGAATATGCAGTTGGTGAGACCTGCTTAATGTGCTGAGTGGAAACCAGGTCACCCTGAGTGAGAAGGGGTAGCACACTAATCTGCATAAGATTTGCATATGGAGAACCAGGTCACCCTGAGTGAGAAGGGGGATATCACAAATGGCACCCCAGATGGGACTTGACTGTTGAACAACCACTGGGTGATGAGGATATCAGAAGATCCCTGCTACTCTTGGCAGTTGAATACTCCTGTTTGAAAGGTGAAGCCAAGGGAAGAGCGGAGGACTGGTGTGGACCCAGGCAGTCGGTGTATCCCCAGTGAAGTGAGATGGAGGTGTCCTTGGAGGTTCCAGAGGCTGTGTTCCAGAAGCCCATCGAGGGGGCCAACACTAGCAAAAGCACTTTGCTCACCTACCCCAGGTAAAGGGTACCTAGGGGGGAGGTAAGGGTGGATTTGTAAGTATCTGGAGGCTTGGGAGTGGCTGTAGGGGATGGAGTAGGCCACAGACCACAGGTGCAGCTCAAGTGGGGGTGGGGGTGGGGGGGGGGGGCCAGGCGAGTCAACAGGCCACACTTGGATTTGTTTTTGTGATTGCAGGCTGCACCCCATCGGATGGCCAGGAAGGATGGAGGCTGGAGAAGCCGGGGAGGAGAAGGCCCGAGCACTTGCCTGAGTCGATGGCCGATGGAGAAGATCTGGCAAAGATGGACATTGAGAGCCGGGTTTTGGGACTTGCAGGGGATGAGCCTGGAAAAGAGTATGCCCCCTGTGTAGAATTGCTGCTCCTCAGTAAAGAATACTTAGAGGGTTGCTGAGGTAGAGCAGCAATTATTTTAAGGGTGGGGGTATGTGATAAGTAAGAGGGTGTCCTATAGGGTGTAGGCCACTAAAGGGCGCTAGAAGAAGGTGGAGGTCGCTAGGACCAGGGCGAGCTCTGGGAGGTCCACAGGTGCAGGCGGTTATGGACTGGGTCCTGTGTAGCTAATTAACCACTTTATACCCCACCTGAGTGGTGAAAGGAAGGGAAGTGAGCTAGCGGCAGAAGAGGAGAGAGCCCCTGAAAGATACTGGCTAACCTTAAGGACTTGGGGTGGACTGGGTGTCCAACGGAGATCAGCAGGCTGAAAATCCTGGGGTAAGAAGTCCCTAAAGCATTAGTGTTTGACTGTGTGTCCTCAGTACTTATAGGAACTGTGTGTTCAAAGAGGGACTGTGTGTCCAAAGAAGAAAAGACTGTGTGTCTCGAACTTTGTGTTCAAAGGGGAGACTGTGTGTCTAAAGTACTGAGAGAAGTAGGCTGCAAAGCCTGGGGTTGAGAGTCCCCAAAGTATTGGTATAGTACTGAGCCCATGTATCTGTGTGGGGAGGCTCAAGGTGAAGACCTATGAAAGTATAAAGTGTTAAGCTAGAAGAAGTGTGCCCAGGGGCTGGAATAAAGAATGGCCTGAGAAATATGCAGTTGGTGAGACCTGCTTAATGTGCTGAGTGGAAACCAGGTCACCCTGAGAAGGGGTAGCACACTAATCTGCATATGATTTGTGTTGGAATAAGGTATTGTGTTTTACATGCATTGTCTGTCAGCAATGTTTTTTTTCTTTCTCTGTGATTACTCTGTGACCTCTGATGTGAATTGCCTAGAGAGGTCACACCCATGCAACTTCCTGTGGGTGTGATTAGGCATAGCACATGGAGCTCATGATCTCTCCTAAGCTGAGGATCTATGGTGTGAGCATCCATTACCATCTAAGCACATGGAAAGAGCTGATAAACCAAATGTATTATATTATGTATATATAAGCCTGCTGAATATATATCTAACTACAAACTGTGAGTAAACAGATGTTTTGTTACTTCAACTTTAAAGTGACTCAGCAGTGAATTATTCTGGGGTGTATGTGAGAGAGATGAAGAAAAGAAATTAACATTTCTAAAGCTGAAGCTGTGTGTATAAAAATCTGCTAATTATTTACTACAAATAATCCAACAAAAGGGTTATGGGCCCAGCCCAGGAATTGAAAAAGGAAAAAGAGAAATATTACCAGGCAGTGAAAAAGCCAAATTTTTTCTCTTAAATTTTAAAAGAAAGATTCAGTCTGTCTCTCTCTCTCCCCCCCCCCCCCCCCACACCAAACAGTAAGCAATGGCTGAGGGAGGAAATTCACCATTTTTCCACTCTCTCAAGGTGCCTAAGTTAACTGAACATAATTATAAGCAATGGGAGCTAAGATTCGGATGTCTCCTTCAAGCAAAGAAATTAAGCATATGTTTAGACCAAAACAGAACAGCTGAAAATATGGCTGAATGGGACAATGCAAACTATTATGTGAAGTGCATGTTTTTTGAAGCTCTCTCAGAGAAACAAGCCATATTGGTGGAGGCAAAAGATACAGCAAAGGAAATTTTAGATAAACTGAGAACTATGTATGCAACTACATATGCAAAACAGCAACCAATTTGGTTGGCAGAGTTGAATGCAACCATATTAAGGGATAAAAGTAAGTGTAATGATCACATTATGCATCTTATGTCTTCATTTCAAAAGTTAGAACTTTCTGGAATTCCCATGTGTGATGCATTGAAAAGAGCATTTCTTTTTACCTCACTATCAAAGAAGTTTGATGTTTTTAGGTCTGTGAATGAAGCCATTGAAGGGCAATCGTTTGAACAGGCAGCATCAAAACTGAGGCAGGAATGCATAATTAATGATTCTGAGGAGATGTGTTCTCAAAGACAGTCAGAGAGAAATGAAACAAATTTCTTGGCAAAGAATAGAGGAAGGTGGAGCTATGGGAAAACTTCACCCAAGAGCAAGCTGATTTGCTACTCATGTGGAAAGGAGGGACATGTATCTAAATGGTATAAGGAAACACAAAACACCCCCTCTAGCTCACCTAAGCCAATGGAACAAAAGAATTTTCCAAGCAGGAAATGTACAAAGGACAATGATAAACATAAGAGCTTTCTAATGGCAGAAAAATCTTTGACTATGGTAAATAATAATTCAAATGAAAGTACTTGGATTTTGGATTCGGGGAGCACATGCCATTTAACCAATTGTAAAGATTTCTTTCAGGAAATGTGTCCAGAAGAAGGTATTCTTCATACTGCAAACGCAGGGACTACTCAGATCCAAGCAAAAGGCATTGGATTCTTAAAATGCAAAGTGTCTAATGAAGTTAAAGAAATTCCTGTAAGTGATGTCTTGTATATTCCCCAAGCAGTTTGCAATATGCTTAGTGTATCTACATTAGATAAGAAGGGATTTGTGATTCATTTTGAAAACAGTAAGTGCACAATCTCTAAAAATGATGAAGTGTATGCTGAAGCTTTTATGCATAATGATGTTTATAAACTGAGCATTTCAGGTGAAGCCTCACATATGGCGCAAGTAAGGAAGAATGATGGTAAATGTAGTCTGGAAATCTGGCACCGCTGCCTGGGACATCGTGATTTTAAGGTGATCCAGGATCTTTACAGTAAGCAACTTGCTACAGGCATTGAAATAAGTGCAGATACTGGTAAAATGGAGAAATGCATAGACTGTGTTACTCAAAAAGGTGTGAGACCCTCATTTCCTGCATACACAGGAAATAGGAGTAATAAAGTGCTGGACTTAATACACAGTGACTTATGTGGACCGTTTAATATCCCATCATTGGGAAATAACAGATTTGTGCTAATATTCTTGGATGATTTCTCTAGATACTGTGTGGCCTATTTGCTGAAAGAAAAAAGTCAAGTCACAGACATGCTGAAGAAATACGTAGCCATGGTGAGCAATAAATTTGAAAGAAAACCAAAGGTTCTTCAGACCGACAATGGTGGTGAGTTCACTTCACAAAGCATGCGCACATTTCTAGAACAAGAAGGCATTCAGCATATCACAACAGTAGCTTATACACCAGAGCAAAATTCTGTTGCAGAGAGAAAATTTAGGTCACTTGTGGAAATGATCAGATGTATGCTGTCAGATAGCAATCTCCCTAAAAGACTATGGGGGAAGCCATTCTCACAGCAGTGTACCTACAAAACAGAATGCCAACTAAAGGCGCTGAGCTCACACCACATGAGACATGGCATGGTAGGAAGCCAAACCTGTCACACATAAGAACATTTGGAAGTACAGCATATGCTCATGTACCAAAGCAAAGAAGGCATAAGTTGGATTCCACAACAGAAAGGGGCATTTTAGTTGGCTATGCTCCAGGACACAAAGGATATAGAATTTTGAATCTGAAAACTGGCATTGTTGGCATAAGACATGTTACATATTTTGATGAAAACAAAAGGGTTGATAAAGGCTGGATTATCCCAGATGAGCCTTATCATCCAGAATATGAAACTAGAACCATAATAGACATGCCAGTGTATATAAATGCCATACCAAGGCAGATGTCTGAAAGCAACTCATCTGTATCTAACGAGGAACAGGCAGAGGAAGCAGACACAGAAAGGATCATTGAAGAAGACAGTACAGTTGGAGAAGGGGAATCAATTGGAGAAGGACTCTCAGATTTAGAGGATGCGGAAAGGTCGGACCAACCTGTTGTCAGACGCTCATCCAGGGAAAACAAAGGTGTTCCACCCCCAAGACTGTCTTACCTAACAAAGTCAGCAGAAGCTCAAGAGCCCTTAACATGGGATGAGATTGAGAAAATGCCAGCAGAAGAAGCTGCTGAATGGCGTAAAGCTGCACAAGAAGAAATTGATTCATTGCATAAAAATAAAACTTGGATTCTTACAAAATTACCTCCTGGCAAGAAAGCTATAGGATGCAAATGGGTATTCAAGTTAAAAAGGAATGCACAAGGAAAAGTGGAAAGGTATAAAGCCAGATTAGTCGCAAAGGGATATCTTCAAAAATATGGAGAAGATTTTGATGAAGTGTTTGCACCTGTAGTGAAACACACAACAATTAGAACACTTCTGAGCATTGCAGTCTCAAAAGGCATGCAAGTCAACCACATTGATGTGAAAACAGCATTTCTTCATGGAGATATAACTGAAGACTTGTACATGGAACAGCCAACAGGTTTCATAAATACAAAACAAAGACAGCTAGTGTGTAAATTAAACAAAGGTCTTTATGGATTAAAGCAAAGTGCAAAATGTTGGAATGACAAATTGCATGAAATATTGACAAATTTAGGATTTAAGCAAGGTGAAGCAGATAAATGCTTGTACACTAGGTGCAGAAATGGACAATATGCATACATTTTAGCTTTTGTTGATGATCTGCTCATTGCAAGCGAAAGTGAGCAAGAGTACAAGGACATTGTAAAATATTTAAACCTGAATGTTGAGATAAAAGAACTTGGTAATGTGTCATACTATCTTGGTATAGAAATTGAGAAACAAAATGATGGTTCTTATCTTCTAAGCCAGAAGCAGAAAATAAATGAGCTTATTGAAAGTTTAGGTATGCAAGATGCCCAAGTTGTAAGCACTCCCATGATCACTGATTTTCTGAAGGATGAAACAGTAAGAGAACCTTTACCAGATAACATCCAATATAGATCAGCCATAGGTAAGCTTTTATATCTGACTACCACATACAGGGCTGATATAGCAAATGCAGTAGGAATTTTGAGCAGAAGGGTCAGCTCACCTACCAAATCAGATTGGACTGCAGTTAAAAGGATGGTAAGGTATTTAAAAGGTACCATTGATTGTAAATTAAAGATTTCAGCCAATAGTAATCCAAAACTAATATGTTACTGTGATTCAGATTGGGCAGGGGATCATTCTGATTATAAATCCACAAGTGGATATGTGTTTATGTATGGAAATGTACAAATTTCTTGGGCCAGTCATAAACAAAGTATTGTGAGTCTGTCTTCTACAGAAGCTGAATATGTGGCTGTATCAGAAGCATGCAGAGAACTGATGTGGATTGAAAAACTTTTGCTGGATTTTGGAATAGATGAACAGAGACCAATCCAGATAATGGAAGATAATCAGAGCTGCATCAGACTGTCACAGAATGACAAGGTTCAGTCACGCACCAAGCACATCGCAACGAAATATCACAACGTGCGAGAGCTGGCGAAAGAAGGAGTTATCAGTCTACACTATTGTCACACCAGTGAGATGACAGCTGACATCATGACCAAACCGTTACCCAGAGAACGTTTTGAGAATCTGCGAATAAAGCTTGGACTTTGTATGAATTAATAATTGCATGACAGTTATGCATGAGAAGGGGTTTGTTGGAATAATGTATTGTGTTTTACATGCACTGTCTGTCAGCAATGTTTTTTTTCTTTCTCTGTGATTACTCTGTGACCTCTGATGTGAATTGCCTAGAGAGGTCACACCCATGCAACTTCCTGTGGGTGTGATTAGGCATAGCACATGGAGCTCATGATCTCTCCTAAGCTGAGGATCTATGGTGTGAGCATCCATTACCATCTAAGCACATGGAAAGAGCTGATAAACCAAATGTATTATATTATGTATATATAAGCCTGCTGAATATATATCTAACTACAAACTGTGAGTAAACAGATGTTTTGTTACTTCAACTTTAAAGTGACTCAGCAGTGAATTATTCTGGGGTGTATGTGAGAGAGATGAAGAAAAGAAATTAACATTTCTAAAGCTGAAGCTGTGTGTATAAAAATCTGCTAATTATTTACTACAAATAATCCAACAATTTGCATATGGAGAACCAGGTCACCCTGAGTGAGAAGGGGATATCACACTGCTATCTGGATACTGGTGTTGAATATTTAGATTTCTTTAGTTACAGTGGCCTGCATTTATTTTTTAAATGCTGACTGATGCAGCTCAGCATTGACCCATATGTTCTTCCACCTTGTCTTTTTATATAATGAAATAGAAGTCTGAAAAGAGGAAGAGGAGACATGAGGAAGAAAAGAAAACAGTGCAGTGAACGAAGGATAGGAACTAGGAATACACAAAGAAGTCAAATGAAGAAGGAAAGAAAGAAAGAACATGGTTAGTGTTAGATGGCTGATCACTAGTGCAATGTGCATTTCTGGGTAGCGGGTTTTTATCTTTGTGTAAATACTAGGTGACATTTTTTTTTTAAAGATGACATTCAATCTTCTACTCTACATTCACATCCCCTTTTCTATCTTCATCTACAGATATGTAGGGAAAGACCCACTATAATTCTTTTCTTTCACTGACCTTCTTAATAGAATATTTGAGTTCCTTGTCTGACAGGTACAGAATGGGTGCAATAAACTCACAGGTTACATCCACCTTCATTATCAGTTCCTTTACAGAACTCTTCCCTATGATAGCATGACAAAGCAATGTTTCCTTCACCACCTGCAATGAAAGCATATATAGAAACATTTGAATATTTTTGAAAGCATAACTTCAAAGATACCAAGTCACACACATTAGACATGTGACAGATGCGTTTGGCTGCCCTCACATGCTCACTTGCCAAGCACCCTTAATCACATGCATTCAGGAATGTGCCCCCTCAGTCTAGCATCTCTCCCTCTTCTCCACCCCCCCCCCCCCCCATTCATGGTCTGGCATCTCTCCCTCCACTTCCTTCTCTTTACCCATGATGCAGTATCTCTCCCCCTCTACTCCCCTCTCCCCATTCACAATCTGAGATCCCCTCCTCTCTCTCTCAAACCCATCCCCAAGTATGCCTTAATTTTTTTCTTTTTTTAACTATTTTATATTTATTAACATTTCAAATTACATATCAAGTAACACACTTGAATACAGAAAACATGAATCAACAAGGTAAAGAGAAAAACTGTAGCAAAAGAAAAATGTACACTTTTACCAAGGTATTACAAAGAAAAAATATATCCCTTAGACCCCAATAATGGTGGAAAGTGCTGGAAAAACAGAAGGAATAAAGAAAACAACAAATAAAGGGGCCCTTTTACTAAAGGGTTGCCATGCGACAACGGGCTTGCTGTTTGGCAACCCGGAACTACCACTGGCCCAACGCGGCCTCCCTCAGTAGTTCTGCCTTGAGCACACGCCATTTCCAGTGCAACAAAAAATATTTTGGGAATTTTTACTGCAGCTCTAACCCAGTGGTAATCGGTGCTGCCCGGTTACGAGGGAACCCTTACCACCACCTCAATGGGTGGCGATAAGGGCTCCCCGCTGCATGGCCACATAGTAAGAGTAATCTTACCACATGGCCATTTTTATTTTGGGGGTTTTTTACCTGCTGTGGGAAAAAAGACCCTAGCATTCGGGAAGAACAGCCCTCGCCGCTATCACAGGGCCCTTTTTACCGTAGCTTGGTAAAAGGACCCCAAAGTAAATTATGTCTAACACACTAATCCCAGTCTTACATATTCAATGCTCTGACACAAGATGAATATCAGCAATCCCAGGTGGAATAGGAAATTTACCTTAACTTTTTCTTACTTTTAGACAGTGCTTTTTTTGTGCCGGTACGCAACGGTACGGCGTACGGCACCTTTTTTTTTTTGCTCCCCCCGCCCCGTGAGTCCATTTCCGGCCGCTGCTGCTTCTCCTGTTGAGCAGCAGCGGCCACTACAAAAAGAAAAAGATTTTTTTAAAAATTCAAACCTGGCTGAAACGCGGCACCCCGGCACTGTAGACAGCCATTAGGTATTGGCTGTTGCCCCGCAGCCGCTCCTCCTCTTGCCTCTACGTCACTGCGCTCCTCCGGGGTCTTCCTCCAGGGGCAGTGACGTAGGGGCAAGAGGAGGAGCGGTTGCGGGGCAACAGCCAATGCCTAATGGCTGTCTACAGAGCCGGGGTGCCGCGTTTCAGCCAGGTTTCAATTTTTTTTTAATCTTCTTTTTCTTTGTGTAGCGGCCGCTGCTGCTCAACAACAGGAGAAGCAGCAGCGGCCGGAAATAGGGGCTGGTGCCGCGTGCGTCGCGTCTTCGCGCCGTTCACGCCAAACTTGGCAGGGAGAGGGAATCCAACAGAGGGAAGGATTGGGGAGAGAGAGAAAGAGGGAAACCAACAGAGGGAACGATTGGGGAGAGAGAGAAAGAGGGAAACCAACAGAGGGAACGATTGGGGAGAGAGAGGGAAAACAACAGAGGGAAGAATTGGGGAGAGAGAGAAAGAGGGAAAACAACAGAGGGAAGGATTGGGGAAAGAGAGAAAGAGGGAAAACAACAGAGGGAAGGATTGGGGAGAGAGAGAAAGAAGGAAAACAACAGAGGGAAGGATTGGGGAAAGAGAGAAAGAGGGAAAACAACAGAGGGAAGGATTGGGGAGAGAGAGAAAGAAGGAAACCAACAGAGGGAAGGATTGGGGAGAGAGAGAAAGAGGGAAACCAACAGAGGGAAGGATTGGGGAGAGAGAGGGAAAACAACAGAGGGAAGAATTGGAGAGAGAGAGAAAGAGGGAAACCAACAGAGGGAAGGATTGGGGAAAGAGGGAAAACAACAGAGGGAAGGATTTGGGAGAGAGGGAAAACAACAGAGGGAAGGATTGGGGAGAGAGAGAGAAAGAGGGAAACCAACAGAGGGAAGGATTGGGGAGAGAGAGGGAAAAACAGATGGAAGGATGGGGAGAGAGAGGGAAAAACAGATGGAAGGATTGGGGAGAGAGGGGAAAACAGATGGAAGGATGGGGATAGAGAGAGAGGGAAAACAGGGAAGGATTGGGGAGAGAGAAAGGGAAAACAGATGGAAGGATGGGGAGAGAGAGAGGGAAGATGCTGGATGGAAGAATGCAGAAAGAAATAGGGGAGACACTGGAAGGATGGGGAGAGAAAGCAGAGCTGCTGGATGGAAAAGGGGAATAGAGAAAGACTGGAGAATAAGAGGAAGGGGGGGCATGGGGAGAACAAGGGTGAGGAAAAGATGAAAAGCCACAGGTAGATGAAGGAAATTAAAGAATGGATAGTAAGAATAAATTAAATCTGGACAGAGAGAGAGCCTGAAAAATATTGAAGAAAGCAAAGAAAAAGGAGACAAAAATGACAAATGGCACAGAAGAGTTAAGCGAAAAGAAAAGAAAGCAGAATCACAGACTGGGACCAATATGGAAAGAAAAACAGTCACCAGACAACAAAGGTAGAAAAAAAATCATTTTATTTTAATTTTAGTGTTTGTAATTATGTCCAATTTGAGAATTTACATTGGCTGTCTTATTTTGCACTGGGTATACTGGAGCTGTAAGAGCTTACAGAGATTACTTATAATGAAAAAAATCACGTTATTTTTTTCTCCTATAGTACTATAATATTTTCAATGATGTCTGTTTATATGCGCCATGGCTGGTATAGGGGGTGTGGTTAATGTGGGTGTGGCTATCATAGGGGTGGATCCATATGTGGTGACCCCGCCCATAATGAGTACCGGCACCTTTTTTTCTACAAAAAAAGCACTGCTTTTAGAAGTTGCTGTCAGTGGCAGCAATTCACACACAATACCTTGAAGCAGCTCCAGAGCCTTCCCTCTGACATAATTTCCTGCTTCCACTGGAGTAGGACACATCAGAGAGGGAGGGTTCTGAAGCTGGCTGCAGGCAGTGTGTGTGTGTGAATTTCTACCACTGGTGGTGACCTCCAGAAGTAAAGACAAGTTTTAGGTTTTAACAATTTTATTGATGATTTAACAATGTTTACATAACCAATAATAGGACCAGGTAACAAAACATCACATTTGGTTACATTCAGCCATCCCTTTTATCATCAATGATTTTATCCTTTTGTCCCTCCCCCCCTTTCCCCAACCATAGCATTATATCCAATGTATTTGCATGCACTATGTAATATGAATATCAAGAAAGATAACATTTAAATCTGTTGTACTGCACATGCAATACTTATGCTGACTGCTCCTAAATCCCCTCTCTTCCCCTCTCCCTCCCCCTCCCCCCATCTGTACCAACTACCGGAAACATATAAAAACTGTTGGCAGCCCCACAACGCAATAAACATATGCCATACAAGGAGCTAATTTCTGATGGTACAGATAAGCTTACTAGCAAGTGTAAACCTGTGCCTTGGGTCATCCATGTTTGAGAAGATTTTCTCCTCTCCATCCTTCAGGCCATTTTCATCCAAGCTATGACTGTAGGCTATTTTTGAAAAATAAATAAATCCCCCAACGTGAGAAATGCTGCTAAATTCACATAGTCAGTATTCTTTATAGTACAGCCATACCATGTAATTGCCCCATGGAAACATGTCAACCCCATAGCCAACTTAAACATGCCCCTACCCACCGTTCCCGTATCCTATCCAAACATTCCTTATAAGCCGTTCCCTCCTACATACTTTATTATCCAACCACCCTTCCTCCCCCCTAAAAAAAAAGACTCTGCTACCTGCTCCTCTCCATCTCTCCTCCATCACATACCATTTAAAACTAAACTTCGTGCCGGGACCGACAATGATTGTACAAACAACCTCCAAATTCTCAAGAAACGCTCTCTTGCTTTAGGGGAAGGTCCCACCGCCCGACGTTCATGCAGCAGTAGATCATGTAGTTGATTTCTCCAATACCAAAAATCTGGAGGATCAACATTGAGCCACCTATTCAGGATCAATTTCTTCCCTAAGAGACACGCTTTACGTATAAATTGGCGGGCCCCCCCCCCCTTTGGAAGCCAAACAGTTCGTATGTATCTAATAAGACCCCTGATGAAGACATGGGAATCCTTGCTTTCAATAGCCCCTCTAGATATTTTAAAATCTGCCTCCAATAAGTTTGTATTCTAGGGCACTCCCAAAGACAATGAAAAAATGTCCCCTCTTTTTGTTGACATTTTGAGCAAAGGGGGTCTGGCACCCCCCCCCCCCCCCCCCCCCCCATCTTGAATATATGCTCTATACAGAATTCTGTAATGGCACTCTCTGAGATTTGCATTAACCGATATTGCCGGGGCACGCGACACCAACTTTTTATAGTCTAGGTGGAACTGGGGTCTCTGCAAGTCATGCGCCCAACAGGCCTCCACTGCATTCACATCTTTTACTGGCCCCATCTCCCACAAGATCTGGTGTATTCCCGAAATAGAAAGTCTGTCCCCTGGCACTGCTTTGAAAAATTCTCTAAGCTTTCTCCCGTGCCCACTGTTCAGCTGTTCTTGGTTGAGGGTCTGAACACAATGTGCCAATTGTTGGTATGCAAATTCATGAAAGAGATCTATCCCCACCCCTAAGGCACCTAAACTCAGTAACCCTCCACCTGTGCCCAAGACATGTTCCAATCGCGTAATGCCTAATGAGGCCCAGCTACGAAATACTGGGTTCTCTGAACCAGGGGAAAATAAAGGGTTTCCCTCTAATGTCTTATGTCTGGTACTCCCGTACCCCCTACTCTCCAAGATCCCATTAGTAATCCCATGGTAAGCTTAGGTTTCTTCCCTCCCCATATGAAGACCCGCAGATATTTATAAAATCGCCGCACGTCCCCCCCATGGAGATGCAGCGGCAGCACTTGTAACGTATAAAGCCATCTGGGGAATTCCACCATACCAAACAGTTGTATCCGCCCATGGAGCGTGAGCGGCAGTTCCGCCCATTTTTGCAACCGGCCCCTCATACTATCCAACAAACGGGTGAGATTTAGATGATAAAAAGCCGAAGTCTGCATGGCTATCTGTACCCCCAAATACGTGATATGTTTCTGAGCCCATTTTAATGGAAAAGACTCCCCCCACTCGCTTCTTACTTTATCTGAAGCCGTAAGACCTAGGGATTTGGTTACATTTATTTTAAAACCGACGTAGTCCCCATATTCATGAAACAATTCTAGCAGCGCTTCCAGGGACCTCTTGGGATCCGTAAGATGAACTAGGTTATCATCTGCAAAGGCAGAAACCTTAAACGTAGATTTGCCCCATCCCACTCCCATCACTTCAGGGTGAGATTCTATTGCTCGTATCAAGGGGTCTAATGTAAGAATGAACAGTAACGGGGATAGAGGGCACCCCTGCCTCGTGCCTCTCCTTATCGGAAATACCTCAGATCTTTCTCCATTCACCCAGATGTATGCCTGCGGGTTCAAGTAAAGGGCCCCTACTGCATCTCTAAAAAATCCCTCTATTCCCACCTTCTGTAAGACCGCAAACATAAAACACCATGCAACTCGGTCAAATGCCTTCTCTGCGTCAAAACTAACCAGCAGAGAAGGCATTTTCTGCTCCCCCACTCTCTCCAAAGAGGCTATAATGGCCCTCAAATTACTAGCCACAGCATGCCCCCTCACAAATCCTACTTGTGGAGATGCTATCAGATCTGGGAGTATTCTCGCCAGCCTATTAGCCAAAATTTTTGCGTATAAAGCGAATGCTACATACCTGTAGAAGGTATTCTCCGAGGACAGCAGGCTGATTGTTCTCACTGATGGGTGACGTCCACGGCAGCCCCTCCAATCGGAAACTTCACTAGCAAAGTCCTTTGCTAGCCCTCGCGCGCCCGCGCGCACCGCGCATGCGCGGCCGTCTTCCCGCCCGAAACCGGCTCGAGCCGGCCAGTCCAGTATGTAGCAAGACAATACACTTCAAGGGAAGACACAACTCCAAAGGGGAGGCGGGCGGGTTTGTGAGAACAATCAGCCTGCTGTCCTCGGAGAATACCTTCTACAGGTATGTAGCATTCGCTTTCCTCCGAGGACAAGCAGGCTGCTTGTTCTCACTGATGGGGTATCCCTAGCCCCCAGGCTCACTCAAAACAACAACATTGGTCAATTGGGCCTCGCAACGGCGAGGACATAACTGAGATTGACCTAAAAAATTTACCAACTAACTGAGAGTGTAGCCTGGAACAGAACAAACAGGGCCCTCGGGGGGTGGAGTTGGATCCTAAAGCCCAAACAGGTTCTGAAGAACTGACTGCCCGAACCGACTGTCACGTCGGGTATCCTGCTGGAGGCAGTAATGTGATGTGAATGTGTGGACAGATGACCACGTCGCAGCTTTGCAAATTTCCTCCATGGTGGCTGACTTCAAGTGGGCTACCGACGCTGCCATGGCTCTAACATTATGAGCCGTGACATGACCCTCAAGAGCCAGCCCAGCCTGGGCGTAAGTGAAGGAAATGCAATCTGCTAGCCAATTGGATATGGTGCGTTTCCCTACAGCCACTCCCCTCTTGTTGGGATCAAAAGAAACAAACAATTGGGCGGACTGTCTGTGGGGCTGTGTCCGCTCCAGATAGAAGGCCAATGCTCTCTTGCAGTCCAATGTGTGCAGCTGACGTTCAGCAGGGCAGGAATGAGGACGGGGAAAGAATGTTGGCAAGACAATTGACTGGTTCAGATGGAACTCCGACACAACCTTTGGCAGAAACTTAGGGTGAGTGCGGAGGACTACTCTGTTGTGATGAAATTTGGTGTAAGGGGCCTGGGCTACCAGGGCCTGAAGCTCACTGACTCTACGAGCCGAGGTAACTGCCACCAAGAAAATGACCTTCCAGGTCAAGTACTTCGGATGGCAGGAATTCAGTGGCTCGAAAGGAGGTTTCATCAGCTGGGTGAGAACGACATTGAGATCCCATGACACTGTAGGAGGCTTGACAGGGGGCTTTGACAAAAGCAAACCTCTCATGAAGCGAACAACTAAAGGCTGTCCTGAGATCGGCTTACCTTCCACTTGGTAATGGTATGCACTGATTGCACTAAGGTGAACCCTTACGGAGTTGGTCTTCAGACCAGACTCAGACAAGTGGAGAAGGTATTCAAGCAGGGTCTGTGTAGGACAAGAGCGAGGATCTAGGGCCTTGCTGTCACACCAGACGGCAAACCTCCTCCAATGAAAGAAGTAACTTCTCTTAGTGGAGTCTTTCCTGGAAGCAAGCAAGATGCGGGAGACACCCTCTGGCAGACCCAAAGAGGCAAAGTCTACGCCCTCAACATCCAGGCCGTGAGAGCCAGGGACTGGAGGTTGGGATGCAGCAGAGCCCCTTCGTCCTGCGTGATGAGGGTCGGAAAACACTCCAATCTCCACGGTTCTTCGGAGGATAACTCCAGAAGAAGAGGGAACCAGATCTGACGCGGCCAAAAGGGAGCAATCAGAATCATGGTGCCTCGGTCTTGCTTGAGTTTCAACAAAGTCTTCCCCACCAGAGGAATGGGAGGATAAGCATACAGCAGACCTTCCCCCCAATCCAGGAGGAAGGCATCCGACGCCAGTCTGCCGTGGGCCTGAAGCCTGGAACAGAACTGAGGGACCTTGTGGTTCACTTGAGATGCGAAGAGATCTACCAGGGGGGTGCCCCACGCCCGGAAGATCTGTCGCACCACACGGGAATTGAGCGACCACTCGTGAGGTTGCATAATCCTGCTCAACCTGTCGGCCAGACTGTTGTTTACGCCTGCCAGATATGTGGCTTGGAGCACCATGCCTTGACGGCGAGCCCAGAGCCACATGCTGACGGCTTCCTGACACAGGGGGCGAGATCCGGTGCCCCCCTGCTTGTTGACATAGTACATGGCAACCTGATTGTCTGTCTGAATTTGGATAATTTGGTGGGACAGCCGATCTCTGAAAGCCTTCAGAGCGTTCCAGATCGCTCGCAACTCCAGAAGATTGATCTGTAGATCGCTTTCTTGGAGGGACCACCTTCCTTGGGTGTGAAGCCCATCGACATGAGCTCCCCATCCCAGGAGAGACGCATCCGTGGTCAGCACTTTTTGAGGCTGAGGAATTTGGAAGGGACGTCCCAGAGTCAAATTGGAGCAAATCGTCCACCAATACAGGGATTCGAGAAAACTCGTGGACAGGTGGATCACGTCCTCTAGACCCCCGGCGGCCTGATACCACTGGGAGGCTAGGGTCCATTGAGCAGATCTCATGTGAAGGCGGGCCATGGGAGTCACATGAACTGTGGAGGCCATGTGGCCCAGCAATCTCAACATCTGCCGAGCTGTGATCTGCTGGGACGCTCGCACCCGCGAGACGAGGGACAACAAGTTGTTGGCCCTCGCCTCTGGGAGATAGGCGCGAGCCGTCCGAGAATCCAGCAGGGCTCCGATGAATTCGAGTTTCTGCACTGGGAGAAGATGGGACTTTGGGTAATTTATCACAAACCCCAGTAGCTCCAGGAGGCGAATAGTCATCTGCATGGACTGCAGGGCTCCTGCCTCGGATGTGTTCTTCACCAGCCAATCGTCGAGATATGGGAACACGTGCACCCCCAGCCTGCG
The DNA here is from genome assembly GCF_901765095.1 of Microcaecilia unicolor. Classification (NCBI taxonomy): domain Eukaryota; kingdom Metazoa; phylum Chordata; class Amphibia; order Gymnophiona; family Siphonopidae; genus Microcaecilia; species Microcaecilia unicolor. Next base: position 122,328 of record NW_021963204.1, on the reverse strand, counting down.
AAGCGCCGCTGCTACCACAGCTAGGCACTTTGTGAACACCCTGGGCGCAGAGGCGAGCCCAAAGGGTAGCACACAGTACTGGAAGTGGCGTGCGCCCAGCTGAAATCGCAGATACTGTCTGTGAGCTGGCAGTATCGGGATGTGTGTGTAGGCATCCTTCAAGTCCAGAGAGCATAGCCAATCGTTTTGCTGAATCATGGGGAGAAGGGTGCCCAGGGAAAGCATCCTGAACTTTTCTTTTACGAGATATTTGTTCAGGGCCCTTAGGTCTAGGATGGGACGCATCCCCCCTGTTTTCTTTTCCACAAGGAAGTACCTGGAATAGAACCCCAGCCCTTCTTGCCCGGATGGCACGGGCTCGACCGCATTGGCGCTGAGAAGGGCGGAGAGTTCCTCTGCAAGTACCTGCTTGTGCTGGAAGCTGTAGGACTGAGCTCCCGGTGGACAATTTGGAGGTTGAGAGGCCAAATTGAGGGTGTATCCTTGCCGGACTATTTGGAGAACCCACTGATCGGAGGTTATAAGAGGCCACCTTTGGTGAAAAGCTTTCAACCTCCCTCCGACAGGCAGGTCGCCCGGCACTGACACTTGGATGTCGGCTATGCTCTGCTGGAGCCAGTCAAAAGCTCGCCCCTTGCTTTTGCTGGGGAGCCGCGGGGCCTTGCTGATTCGCACGCTGCTGACGAGAGCGAGCGCGCTGGGGCTTAGCCTGGGCCGCAGGCTGTCGGGAAGGAGGATTGTACCTACGCTTGCCAGAAGTATAGGGAACAGTCTTCCTTCCCCCGAAAAATCGTCTACCTGTAGAGGTAGAAGCTGAAGGCTGCCGGCGGGCGAACTTGTCGAATGCGGTGTCCCGCTGGTGGAGAGACTCTACCACCTGCTCGACTTTTTCGCCAAAAATGTTATCCGCACGGCAAGGCAAGTCCGTAATCCGCTGCTGGACTCTATTCTCCAGGTCGGCGGCACGCAGCCATGAGAGCCTGCGCATCACCACACCTTGAGCAGCGGCCCTGGACGCAACATCAAAAGTGTCATAAACTCCTCTGGCCAGGAATTTTCTGCACGCCTTCAGCTGCCTGACCACCTCCTGAAAAGGCTTGGCTTGCTCAGGGGGAAGAGCATCAACCAAGCCCGCCAACTGCCGCACATTATTCCGCATGTGTATGCTCGTGTAGAGCTGGTAAGACTGGATCTTGGACACGAGCATAGAGGAATGGTAGGCCTTCCTCCCAAAGGAGTCTAAGGTTCTAGCGTCCTTGCCCGGGGGCGCCGAAGCATGTTCCCTAGAACTCTTAGCCTTCTTTAGGGCCAAATCCACAACTCCAGAGTCATGAGGCAACTGAGTGCGCATCAGCTCTGGGTCCCCATGGATCCGGTACTGGGACTCGATCTTCTTGGGAATGTGGGGATTAGTTAATGGTTTGGTCCAGTTCGCAAGCAATGTCTTCTTCAGGACATGGTGCAAGGGAACAGTGGACGCTTCCTTAGGTGGAGAAGGATAGTCCAGGAGCTCAAACATTTCAGCCCTGGGCTCGTCCTCCACAACCACCGGGAAGGGGATGGCCGTAGACATCTCCCGGACAAAGGAGGCAAAAGACAGACTCTCGGGAGGAGAAAGCTGTCTCTCAGGAGAGGGAGTGGGATCAGACGGAAGACCCCCAGACTCCTCGTCAGAGAAATATCTGGGATCTTCCTCTTCCTCCCACGAGGCCTCACCCTCGGTGTCAGACACAAGTTCACGGACCTGTGTCTGCAACCTCGCCCTGCTCGACTCCGTGGAACCCTGTCCACGATGGGGGCGTCGAGAGGTAGACTCCCTCGCCCGCATCGGCGAAGCTCCCTCCGCCGACGTAGTCGGGGAGCCTTCCTGGGAGGTGGCCGCGGTCGGTACCGCACGCGGTACCGACGTCGGGGACCTCAACCTGGGCGATGGGCCAGCCGGCGCCACGCTCGACGGTACCGGTGGCGCAAGCACCGCCGGTACCGGAGGGGTAGGGCGCAACAGCTCTCCCAGAATCTCTGGGAGAACGGCCCGGAGGCTCTCGTTTAGAGCGGCTGCAGAGAAAGGCTGAGAGGTCGATGCAGGCGTCGACGTCAGTACCTGTTCCGGGCGTGGAGGCTGTTCCGGGCTGTCCAGAGCGGAGCGCATCGACACCTCCTGAACAGAGGGTGAGCGGTCCTCTCGGTGCCGATGCCTGCTGGGTGCCGAATCCCTCGGCGACCCAGAGCTCTCGGTGCCGACACGGGGAGGAGACCGGTGTCGATGCTTCTTCGATTTCTTCCGAAGCATGTCACCGGAGCTCCCCGGCACCGACGAGGAGGACGTCGAATCCACCCGTCGCTTCCTCGGGGCCGAGACTGAAGAAGGTCGATCTCGGGGGGGCTGTACCGCAGGAGCCCTCAGGGTAGGCGGAGACCCACCCGAGGGCTCACCGCCACCAGCAGGGGAATGGACAGCCCTCACCTGCACTCCACCCGCTGCACCACCGTCCGACGACATCAGCAGACGAGGTCCTGGTACCACCGACGTCGATGCAGCTATCCGATGTCGCGGCGGCGATGCAGAGGCCCGATGCCGCGATGCACTCGATGCAGGGGCGGCCGAGGAAGATGGTCTGGACGCTGACGACGTCGATGCACTCGAAGATCCCGGTGCCGATGCCGACGAAGAGCCCGAGAACAACACGTTCCACTGGGCTAGTCTCGCTACCTGAGTCCGCCTTTGAAGCAGGGAACACAGACTGCAGTTCTGAGGGCGGTGCTCGGCCCCCAGACACTGAAGACACGACGAGTGTCGATCAGTGAGCGAGATAACCCGGGCGCACTGGGTGCACTTCTTGAAGCCGCTGGAAGGCTTCGATGTCATGGGCGGAAAAATCACGCCGGCGAAATCAAAAGCCGAAATGGCGAAATTCGAAGCACCAAATTTAGAGGGAGAAAAAATCTCGACCGAGGCCGAAAAAAGGCCTACCCCGACGACGAAAGAAAACTTACCGGGGCAAAAAAGCTGGAAGTACGGGGAGGATTTACACGAAACCCGACGGGGGGTTTCCGGAGCACTTCCCGACTAGGACAAAGCTTTCCCGAAGGAAAAAAACACGTTCAAACAAATTGGACGCGCGAGGTCGACTTTCCGGGGCTCGACACGGCGAAAACACGACCGTACCGAGTGCGGACAAAAGAAGACTGGCCGGCTCGAGCCGGTTTCGGGCGGGAAGACGGCCGCGCATGCGCGGTGCGCGCGGGCGCGCGAGGGCTAGCAAAGGACTTTGCTAGTGAAGTTTCCGATTGGAGGGGCTGCCGTGGACGTCACCCATCAGTGAGAACAAGCAGCCTGCTTGTCCTCGGAGAATTTAATATCACTGTTGAGTAGAGAAATCAGCCGATAGGCCCCCATCTCCTCTGAGTTTTTCCCCGGTTTCAATAGCACTATCACTTTCGCTACATTAAAAGCATCCATTGCGGGTTCTGACCTAGCCAGGGAATTAAACAACCTCAACAGAGGGGGAGTCACCTTCTCCTGCAACATTTTGTAAAAAGCCACTCCATATCCATCTGGTCCCGGTGCTCTGTGCATATCACTTTGCTGTAATGCCAGCATTAGCTCACCCTGTACAACAGGTGCATTAAGTAACTTTGTCTGGGCCGGGGGGATCATTGGAGTCTCTACATTGTCTAAGAACATCATGCTGTCCCTCACCAGGTCTTTCTGTTCCCCATATAGCTTCGTATAATACCGCTGAAACCCTGTCACTATGTCTTGCGGAGATCTAAGCATTTTGCCTACCTGGTCCTTGACCTGTAGAATCCTATTCAATCCTCTCTTCCCTCTAGCTAAACGCCCTAACAAGCTCCCTGCCTTGTACCCATACATGAATAGCTTGTGCTTGTAATATTGCTGCGATTTTTGTACTCACTCATGTAGCAGTTCGTTTAACTCTCTCTGAGAAGAAAAATATGCTAACTTCTGCTCTTTCGTAGGATTTGTTCCAAACTTTATTCGTTGATTCCTCACCTCTCTCTCCAATCGTAAAATCTCCTTATCTCTTCTTTTCTTAACCCACGCCCTATAGGCAATAATCTCGCCTCTAAGGACTGCCTTTGCTGTCTCCCAATACAAGCTGGCCTGGTCCACATGTATCTTGATGTGAGCCTCATATTCTCTCCATTTTGCTCCCAGGAATGCCTGAAACTTCATATCTCCGTAAAGCTCCCACGGAAATTTCCTGCCTCCTCCCTTACCTTCACCCCCTATTCTTCCCAATGTCACCCAAATTAAAGAATGATCTGAAATCTCACATGGTCCAATCTCCGCCTCCACCACCTTTGAAAATAGTGTGTCAGAGAGAAAGATGTAGTCTATACGGGACATGGTTGAGTGCGCCCTTGATAGGTGAGTATAATCTCTACATGTGGGGTGCAGAATTCTCCAAACGTCTACCAAATCTAAAGTAGAGCTCAAAAAAGGCAGTCCCCTATCATAATGTGCCTGACTCTGTCCTGCCCCACTGCTTTTATCTACCAATGGGTCATATACTATATTAAAGTCACCTCCTAAGATGATATTACTCCCTTGGTACGGAGTTAACAACGTCAGAATCTCCCTGTAAAATTTTTTATCAAAAGTATTTGGCGCATATACATTGCATAATACGTAAGTGAATCCCCCCAACTCCACCTCTGCCAACACATATCTGCCTTCTGTACTCCTCTTTACCCCTTTAATGGAGAATTGCAACCCCTTACGAAATAGTATTAATACCCCTGCCTTCTTATTGCCCACCGGGCCTAACATGCTTCCCACCCATCCTTGTTGGAATTTATCGTGCTCTGCGGCAGTCAGATGTGTCGCCTGTAAAAATACTATGTCTGCTGCATGGCGATTTAAAGCTTGTAATAATTTTTTCCGCTTTATGGGCGATGAACCCCCCCCACACACACAATTCCAGGAGACAAACTTAAAATGTCCCATTCACCGCTCTTATCTGATTATTCAACCAACCTCTACTTCTCCAACCTTGGGAGCCCACCCCTCAGCCCGTGGGTGTCCTCCCCATTTCCCACCTTCTTTGCCAGTCCGCGCTCTCTAACAAGAAAGAGCCAGATCCAGACAAAAACAAAACCTAACTGCTCCCCCCCTTAACCCCGCCCTCCCCCCCAACATACCGCTCCCAGAAAACCCATCTGTGTTCTGTGTTCTCTCTTGAGAACTGGTCACGTCTCCGCCCCGCCCCCTCCCTCACAGCACAACTATAAATTTGAAACTTTAGCAAACCCCATCCCCCCAAACTACAGCAAATCTGCATTGTTACTTAAAAGGCCATTACTAACTCATGCAGCTTTATCCCAACTCAGCCTAACATGTCTTTTTAACATTTAACAAAAACAAACTCCCCCCCCCCCCCTTAACAACAATCATACATTCCCATACCACTCACTGTAAATTAGGGAAGGAGCCATAAGTCCTAACTGATAGTGTCCATATAAAGTTGTCTTGCCAACTCTGCCCTTCCCCCTCGTCTCTGTTTTGGTTTCTGTTCTGTCTTGCTGCTGATTCCTGCCTCGATCAACGCTCCGTCTCTCTCACTCCGACTTCTGTGCCTCCATCCAGCTGTTTAGCATATTTTAGGGCTTCCGTCGGCGAGTTAAAAAATCGAACCTTGCCATCCTGCTGCACTCGCAGCCGCGCTGGATACAGCAAGGCAAATCGAGCTTTTTTCTTATACAGTTCTGAGCATGCTTCTCCATACTACTTCCTCTGTAATGCCACTGCCGCAGAAAAGTCTTGGAAACACAAGATAGTATGCTGATCATAGCTAGCTTTCCCCATCTGCCTCCAGGCTCTCAGTATCTCCTGTTTATGGGTATAATTAAGGATTTTACATATGACTACCCTCGGGCATCCAGCTTCTTGCCTTTGCTGACCCAAGCGATGTGCTCGCTCTACTTTTAAAGTTTGTTCCAGTGCCTGCAGGTTCAGTGTTTTGGGCAGCCAGGATTCCAGGAACTCCCATAGATCAACCTCCCTCAGGGACTCAGGAAATCCTACTAACCGGAGATTATTCCTTCTCGCCCGGTTCTCCAGATCTTCTAGTTTTTGCTCAACTTGTTCAAATTTCTTCCGCTATTCCTCATGCTGGCTGGCCTGCTGTGTGCAGCGGTCTTCCACATCGGACAGTCTTTGCTGGAAACCTGTCACGTCCGTGCGCAGCCCCTCCAATTTACCGTCCACCACATCTAATTTTTCGGCAATCTTCTGCAGCTTTAAGTCCACAGAGGTCTCCAGTAACTGCGAGACCTCCACTGCAATTTCCGCCACCCAAACGGAGCTCACAGTTTCTCCCGAGGGACCAGGGTCCGCCATCTTGCCGTCCCCAGCTCGCCCTTGTGCTCCGTCTTTCCTCTGCGCCTTTGAGGTCATCGCAGGTACAAACAATTAATTCTTTTATGTCTCTTCGATGTGCCCAGTTCATTCTGCTTGTGGGTTTTAGAATCGCCTCTCGTGCTGTCAAGGAGTAGATTTTATCTCAGGGGCCTCGGAGCTCTAACCTGCGGCGTCCTACCCTCTGCCTAGCATCACGTGACCGTGTAAAGACAAGTTTTAAGGTAAACTGGGGAGTCTGAAAGAGAGGAGAAGCTGATGGATATCAGGTGGGAGGAGGAAAGGAGAGTGGATGGGGACAGATACTGAATTGGGGGACAAAGGGGAGAGAGAGAGAGAAAGATGCTGGACAATGGGGATGGAGGGAAGAGAGAAGGAGACATATTGGACCTTGGGTGGAGGGGAGGGAGGGAAGATAGGGAGAGATGTTGGGCCACAGGTGCAGGGAGGGAGAGAAGAAAGACAGAAAGAAACTAGACCCCCCCCCCCCCGGGGAGCAGCGGATGGTAGGGAAGAGAGAAGGAGAGATGCTGGACTATGGGGAATCAGCTGGAGGGAAGAGAGATGGGACAGGAGATGCTGGGGTGGAGAGGAAAGGACAGGGAGATGTCAGGCTACAAGAGTTGGGGGCAAGAGAGAGGGAGAAGATGCTAGATTATGAGTGATGGCGAAAGGAGAATCATGTGGAATTGTCAAGGAAATGAGTAAGAGGATAGTGTTCTGTCCTCCGACAGCCTCGCACTAGTTTATAACGTGATCCTAAAATGTGTGTAATGCCTTTACTGTTATTCTCAGTCCCAAGGACTATCATTGCTGCAGTTTCCCCACTGGAAAAATACATGAGCAATGCACTTTGGGTAATGTAGTTCACAGGCAGTGCAACCACACTTGTTTGGCTGTGTAAGAACTGCTATCACTGGTTGTGAGGCTGCTCAGACCTTCTCTCTCTCTCCCTCTCTCTCTGCCAAGCTTGGCTCTTTTGTCTTCCTGCTCAGTCTTACTATTCTGTCCACAGAGGTCAGCCAGGTATGACCTTTCCCTCCTATCTCTAGGACTACCCCTTGCTATCCGATAGCAGGCTCTGTCCCCATTGGTCTCTATCTGCTCCTCCCTGTGTGAAGCCCCAACACTTCTTTGTCCTTTCAGCCACGAGGGGCTTCTTCCTCCATTATAGCCAGGGCATGGAGTCAACACCATCTCGCTCCAGACAGCTCTGTCCTGCTGAAAATCCCTGTAACGTCTAAGCCCTCGCACTCCCTGTAACGAACCTGGATTTTTTACCCTGTAAATATCTTCTTCCAAATGATATTGCACATTGCAGTCACCCAGCTTTGGACTATTTCTACCTGTTCAACTACTTTCCCCTCCCCCTGCAATACAACTACCTCTCTTCAGATCTCCACCTCCCACAGCCTCCAGATTAAGAAGTCTCTGTATCCTGAACATCTGTGAGTAAATTATCTGTGATTTATTCAATAAAAGAGACTTTATAAAATAATAGAGACTTCAGGTGATTGCTGCGCCAGGGTTATGCTCCATGATATTGGGGCTTCTTATTACCAAGCCCCAAGAGTCATGACAGTAAAAAATCCAGCATTATAACTGAATAGCTGTGTGGAAAAGAAAAGGAAAATCAGTAACTGCGCATTGTCTGGATGTTAATTGATCTGCATTCTAGTGAAGCCATAAGGAAAGCAATGTTGGATGATCTGTTAAAGTTAAAATGCATTTACTAGATAAGTGGAGCTTGTGAAAGAAGCAGAAAATCGTGGAAGTTTAAACTGAATCCAGTTTCTGCCTGCATTCTTGATAGTGATTAATTTAAATACCCTCTCCTGCACAGAAGGGACCCCTTCTCATCTGGCTCACCAGTAAGCACTGCCTATGTTAATTGAAATGCATTTAAGTGAACTTGCAGCTAAAGAAAGCAACATTGGACTGTTTAAAGTTTAAAAGCATTTATCAGAAGAACTTAGTTGTGAAAAAGCAGTGGATTTGCAGAGTTTTCAAAACCAAAGCTTTGAGAAGACTGTGCTAGCAATGGGTCACATTCCAGACAGCCATTAAGTCAAAAGCACTGTCCTATTGTCCTCTCCTGCTCGAGAGCAGCCCCCCCCCCCTTTTCTGGGTCATCAGTAAATGAAGCCAGCAGCTAAAAGGTCAGAGAGAGAAGAAAAATGTTTTGTGTTGACAAACCTGTGAACGTTTAACCTTCAAGCAAGACATCAGAGTGAGCCAAAGAATGTGCAGCTAGCTCTTTGTCTGAATATCATACCTCTGTGATTACTGAGGACACTTGGAAGGTCCCTCTCCCCTCTCCCTCCAGCCTCAGAAATCTGAGCCCTGAAGGTCTTCGGGCAAGAAGGGCGGGAGGCAATCTGTTGCTAGGTTACTGCTTGAAGCCACAGCCCTGACTCAGAGCTACTCTCTCCAGTCCCCCCTCCCTCCTCCTTTGCCCAGTAACATAACAGTGAAACTTGATCCAGTTGAATCCAACAGCTTGAAAGACAAACTGCTTGGTGCTGGGTAATCCTTACATCCCCAGCCCCCCTGCACACAAGAGTTGACTTTTCACTTAATAAAGACAGATAAGCAAACCAGGGCAGGATGGCAGAACTTAACGCCTTACAGACAAGACCAGATGAAGTGTCCCCTGCACCAGGCGCACAGAAATGGCCAGAAGGCATCGCATTGTTCAAGAGCAGAAGAACTTGCCAGGTAACCCAGAAACTCCTGGAACTTTATCAAGCAAAGCAAGAAAAGTACAGCGAGAAACTAAGCCGTTCCAGCCAATCGACAGCCAGGTCGGCGGCCCTTCAGGCGAGGATTATGGCACAGGTGGCCAAGGCTCAGTATCCTTACATTGCACAAGAAGCCGCCCTGAGGCTAAAACTGGTTGCGCTGGATGCTGAGGAAGCCCGCAGAAAGGCCATGATGGAGGTTGGAGAAGCGTGCATAAGGGCGGAGATGGAGGCTGAGACTGTGCGTGAAAAAGCTGGGCGAGACATTATCACAGAAGTGCTCCAGCAAGAGAAAAAACTAGCTTCACTAGAGGCAAAGGCCAAGGCTCTCGAAGCTGCTGCAGATCAGAATGACAGAAAGAAACGACTTAACCGCCTTGTCTCTGAAGATCCTGCGCTAAGAACCAAAGCTCATGCGATGGCACACACCCCATCACCTACCAGCGCATTAAAGCAATTTGAGTCAGAAGAACCCTCATATACTGAGGAACCTGATCTACTTTCATCAGAGTTTAACGCACCCAAGATGAATGAGCCTAAAGCAGAGCACACTACAGAGGCAAGCTCGTACGACAGTGACTCACACGCAAGCATGCACACAGATGCACTACCACTAGCACTCGCTCCAGAAAGAGGCGCTAACAGAGACGCTCCATCTCAGCAACAGAGTCTGAGCCTTCACACAGACTGGAGGCAGGAGAGACATGAGCAAGAACGCTCACCGCAGAGTCTGAGCCCTCGTACAGGGTGGAAGAAAAAGGGAAACGAGCAAGAATGCTCACCACAAAGTCTGAGCCCTCGCGCAGGGCAGAAGCAAAGGGGACACGAGCAGGAACGCTCACCGCAGAGTCCGAGCCTTCACGCAGACTGGGGGCAGAAGAGACATGAGCAAGAACGCTCACCGCAGAGTCTGAGCCCTCGTACAGGGTGGAAGAAAAAGGGAAACGAGCTAGAACGCTCATCACAGAATCTGAGCCCTCGCGCAGGGCAGAAGCAAAGGAGGAACGAGCAAGAACGCTCACCGCAGAGTCTGAGCCCTCACACAGGGCAGAAGCAAAGGGGGAATGAGCAAGAATGCTCACCACAGAGTCCGAGCCTTCACGCAGACTGGGGGCAGGAGAGACACGAGCAAGAACGCTCACCGCAGAGTCTGAGCCCTCGCACAGGGCAGAAGCAAAAGGGAAATGAGCAACAACGCTCACCACAGAGTCTGAGCCCTCACATAGGGCTGAAGCGAAAGGGAAACGAGCTAGAACGCTCATCGCAAAGTCTAAGCCCTCGCACAGGGCAGAAGCAAGAGAGACCGGAGCAGTCGCTCTCAAGCAGAATATCGGCTGAACTCCCTTGGTCTAAACCAGAGGGAGCTGGACAGCCACACTCCGCATCAAATGTCGGAAAGGCGCAAGCCAACCAACTGGCAGTGACGTCAGCGGCTCGACTTAAAGCCACAGCAAGAGATGAGCCAGCAGAGTGTCTGACCAGCAAAGATCTGGGGAGCGCAGAGCTTACCCAGTCCAATGACCGCCCTGAGCGGCACAGGACGGAGAAATCTGATTCCGAGGATGCCATAGCAAGTATGAAGCTTACTCCTAAGCAAGAGAAGCACACGATGCTGCACGGGCTGAGAAAGGAAACAGCCACACGTGTAGAAGAATTGAATTCAGATCATCCTGCCAAAAATGGCAGAGTACCTATCAAGGGTACAGAACATGGCAACGACCAGAGCGTCTATGCCGTACACCCAGATGATGCCGAACCGAGTTCTAACCCCGCATCGAATCATGGCGGGGAGACGGAGGAGAAGGCACCAACATTCCAAGCCACTCCGAGATGCACGAAGGTGTGTGAAGGAAACTGCGAAGGTAGATGCCGCACCAAGACATGCTTAACCGAAGTGCACCTTAAAGGACGACGTGACGAAGCAGCCAAAACGTACGTTGTCATAAATGAGCAGAGCAACAGGCCTCTTGCAAGATCAGAGTGCCATGACCTGTTCGACATCCACCAAAACTACGCCCAAGACAGCATCAAAACTTGTGCAAAGGCCGTACAGACGGCAAGGCAAGCAGCAAGCGGTTACGCGATCGAGGCTATGAATGGCGACACCATGCCACAGTCACTCACAAAGTTTGAACGTGACCAGATACCAAATGACAAGGATGAGAGTCCCACGATACAGGCTGCCTGGAATCACCCTTACCTGAGGCCCACCACCGACCAGCTTACATACTTGAAGCCAGACGCTGAGATCTCGCCTTTGCCAGACAGAGATGCACCAGAACCCCTGGGTATCCATGAATCAAGCAAGAGCCCATGCAGTGCTCCCTATGCACACCCACTCAACTTGGGTGGGACAACGGCAGGCGATGCCTGCCTCAAGCGAACAAGAAAGTCAAATGTCAAGGTACTTCACACCAATGTCCTAGACAGCGGGTGCTCTTCCTTGTTCGAGCCATGTACCAACCACTTAACCACCAAAGAAGCTCCCGCCCAGAAGGAACAGAGCATTGTCCCAACGCTCTACAAAACAGTCTCTCCAGCAGATCTAGGAGAACACCTGGGAAGCTCAGTGTTCCAGAACACCAAAGATGGAGACGAACTAGCCTTCTCCATAAAAGATAAAGAGTTCCTGAGCATGATGAACAAATAGTTCAGTAAAGATGAGTCATTCCCTTCAGTAGACCATGCCAGAGACCTGAAAGATCTAGACTTGGGTGTGGACACACCCTCGTTTCAACGCCGCCTTGGCCTAAACTGGGAATTCACCCTTTGGGTCTCCACCCAGCTGCACCAGCGCACCCAACGAAGCATCCTGTCTACAGTGAATGGCCCGTATGACCCACCGCCAAGATTTCGCTTCCTGGACCACCCGAAGAAGCACAAGCACAGAGAGTCGCCATCCTCCCATGAAGACCAAGGACTCAAAGACTCTCTCTCTCTTTTGTGTTGTCTAGTGTTGTTGTTGTTGTCTGTCTCTCGTTTCAGCTCCTGTGTGATGAAGAAGATGACCCTACAGCCAGCACCACAACTGTGGTCGTGATCCCCCTCTGGTCCACACCTTGTCCTGAGGGTCAGCTGCTGTGCTGGCTACTGTCTGCGTGTTTCTCTCCTGTGTGTGTCAAGCCTCACTTTGGGTTCTGTGTATTTCCTGCCTCTGTCCTGTTTATAAGGAAGCGTAGCACTTCTACCTCGTTCATAGTCTGTGTGCCTATGGGCACTTCTGCCTCTGCTCTTCTCAGTCTGTTTGTGTGCTGGGTTCAACCTTCAGCCATAGTTCTGTTGTTTGTCTGTGTAGGTCAGATTTGTGTCCTGCCTAGTCGGCCTTGCTTGTTCTAGTTCTCCTCTACCTTAGCTCCAGCCTTAGTCTGTTGTCTGTCTCTAGGTCGGTTTTGTGTCCTGCCTAGCCTGCCTTGTTTGTTCTAGTCCCTTTCTGCCTTAGCTTCAGCCTTAGTCCTGTTGTTTGTCTGTAAGGGCTAGCTTTGTATCCTGCTTGTGTCTATCCTGGTTGTCTTCAGCTCCAGTCCCCTGCCTGCTCGTCTCTGCTTTGTTTGCTTTCAGCTCCCGTTCCTGCCAAGTTTGTTCCAGCATCCTGAATCCTGTTCCCGTCCAGCTTGTTCGAGCATCCTGAACCTGGTTCCAGCATCTTGAATCCTGTTCCTGCTAAGTGAAGCCCGTCCTAGCAACTGGTTCCAGCCAAACCAAGCTTGTTAGTCCAGTCCTGCTCAGGAGGTTTGCCTCCTGCTGCCGTTCGATGACAATAGGTCAAGAACTCACGTTGTTCCAGAGTTCGCGACTGTTTGTTTGAAGTCTGGGATCGTGACAGCCGATGGACAGCCTGAATGTCAATAATGGACCTTGCATGCGATTAATTTGATAAAGTGTGATAATAAGGATAGTGGTATCTACCGATACCAGGCGGGGAGTGTTCTATCCTCCGACAGACTCGCACTAGTTTATAACGTGATCCTAAAATGTGTGTAATGCCTTTACTGTTATTCTCAGTCCCAAGGACTATCATTGCTGCAGTTTCCCCACTGGAAAAATACATGAGCAATGCACTGTGGGTAATGTAGTTCACAGGCAGTGCAACCACACTTGTTTGGCTGTGTAAGAACTGCTATCACTGGTTGTGAGGCTGCTCAGACCTTCTCTCTCTCTCCCTCTCTCTCTGCCAAGCTTGGCTCTTTTGTCTTCCTGCTCAGTCTTACTATTCTGTCCACAGAGGTCAGCCAGGTATGACCTTTCCCTCCTATCTCTAGGACTACCCCTTGCTATCCGATAGCAGGCTCTGTCCCCATTGGTCTCTATCTGCTCCTCCCTGTGTGAAGCCCCAACACTTCTTTGTCCTTTCAGCCACGAGGGGCTTCTTCCTCCATTATAGCCAGGGCATGGAGTCAACACCATCTCGCTCCAGACAGCTCTGTCCTGCTGAAAATCCCTGTAACGTCTAAGCCCTCGCACTCCCTGTAACGAACCTGGATTTTTTACCCTGTAAATATCTTCTTCCAAATGAGATATTGCACATTGCAGTCACCCAGCTTTGGACTATTTCTACCTGTTCAACTACTTTCCCCTCCCCCTGCAATACAACTACCTCTCTTCAGATCTCCACCTCCCACAGCCTCCAGATTAAGAAGTCTCTGTATCCTGAACATCTGTGAGTAAATTATCTGTGATTTATTCAATAAAAGAGACTTTATAAAATAATAGAGACTTCAGGTGATTGCTGCGCCAGGGTTATGCTCCATGATATTGGGGCTTCTTATTACCAAGCCCCAAGAGTCATGACAGATAGTAAGTACAAAGTGGCAATGGGGAGTATATGAAAGTTAGAAAAGAATAGGAAGCTAGGGAAGGAGTGTGATAGGAGAATATGAAAGTTAGAAAAGAATAGGAAGCTAGGGAAGGAGTGTGATGGGAGTATATGAAAGTTAGAAAAGAATAGGAAGCTACGGAAGGAGTGTGATAGGAGAAATGGGAGAGTAAGGGTGAAAGGAGATGGGAAGTTTATAGGTAGGTGAAAAGTAAAAAGGAGACAGAGGACTGGAGGATGAGAAAGATGGTTAAATTTGAGAGGATAGAGGGGCAGAAAAGAAAGAAAGAGAAGAATGAGCTAAAAGTGAAAGCAATGCTTCAGAGACAAATGGAGGAGAGATTAAAAAACTGGCAAATGGACAGCAGCCTCTATAAAGAGGGTTAGAAGAAGACAGGAAAGCAGAAAGAACAAGGTAAAACATTATTGAAAAATAAAATGTCCAAACAACACAGGTGTTTTATCTGGAACTTATCAACCGGAACATGTTAGCTTTGAAAAATGTACACAATGTATGCCTTTGTTTTGTTTTCAATACAAGAGAAAATGCACTTCTACGTATATTTATTTCTCCAGTGTTGCAGTACATGCTGAGTTTGACTTTATTTATTTATTTGTTACATTTGTATCCCACATTTTCCCACCATTTTGCTGGCTCAATTATGGGGTTCTCAGTTCAATTTTAATCTTCATATTTCTATTTATAATTTGTAATCTGTTCTGTATTTGGTGAGAGTTTACATAAGTACATAAGTAATGCCACACTGGGAAAAGACCAAGGGTCCATCGAGCCCAGCATCCTGTCCATGACAGTGGCCAATCCAGGCCAAGGGCATCTCGCAACCTTCCCAATCGTACAAACATTCTATACATGTTCAAGTGTACAGCGCTGCGTACGTCTAGTAGCGCTATAGAAATGATTAGTAGTAGTAGTATTCCTGGAATTGTGTTTCTCTCTGACTGAGGTACAATATTCTGTTTGCATGTAGTTTCTGTGTAGAAATCTATAGCAGTCCCACTTGATCTGTTTTACTAGTAGTAGATATACTGGTGTTCTAGGGAATAGTATTTGTAGTGCTGCAAATTCATAGGTACGGTTCTTTCTGTTTGAATCAAAGGATTAATGCTACTGTTGTATGGCATGTTTGCTAAATGTATGTTGAGTTAGAATTTTTTCAGGGTTTGTATTATTTTACAATGTGCCTAGTTGTGGACAGATATATGTTGCTATTTATCAGATGACATGAGGATCAGAATATTTTTTGTAAAATGACCTCCATGAAGAAATCACCTAGTTTTGATCTGTACCTGTTGTTGGGGAGATATTTGATTTTTGTTTGCGTTTAACTCATAAGAACTGCTATACTATGTAAGACTAAAGGTCTGTTGAGGGTCATGTATTCAGTATGTTACTTATGCACGCATCATCCATCAGGTGTATCCCGAGTGAAAAAAGGGTGAGACCCACTGCCTAGGACCTCATCAACACCATTTAGAAAGCAAACCAACATGTAGACCTTTCCAAATTTATACCCTGGATGCACCACTAAAAAACCTCACTCACTGGCCTTCAATCTCACTGATTGTAGTAATGAATCTCACCTCTTGGCATCTCGGTGATTTTATGCATAAAATTGTGAAACCATGAAACAAGATTTCCAAGCTACATATATTTTATCAATTCAGTTAGGGCTTCTTTTACAAAACTATGCTAGTAATTCTCACTAACATAGTAACATACATGCATATTTTCAAAGCACTTTGGGAGGCTAAGTTCCATAGGTTTCTATGGAACTTTGGGAGGCTAAGTGCTTTGAAAATATGCCTGATAGTAACATAGTAGATGACGGCAGAAAAAGACCTGCACGGTCCATCCAGTCTGCCCAACAAGATAAACTCATATGTGCTAGTTTTTTGTGTACACCTTGCCTTGATTTTTCAGGGCACAGACCGTATAAGTCCGCCCAGTACTATCCCCGCCTCCCAACCACCAGCCCTGCCTCCCACCACCGGCTCTGGCACAGACCGTATAAGTCTACCCAGCACTATCCCCGCCTCCCAACCACCAGCCCTGGCACAGACCGTATAAGTCTGCCCAGCACTAGCCCCGCCTCCCAACCGTCTCTGCCACCCATTCAAGGCTAAGCTCCTGAGGATCCCTTCCTTCTGAACAGGATTCCTTTATGTTTATCCCACGCATGTTTGAATTCCGTTACCGTTTTCCTCTCCACCACCTCCCGCGGGAGGGCATTCCAAGCATCCACCACCCTCTCCGTGAAAAAATACTTCCTGACATTTTTCTTGAGTCTGTCGCCCCTTCAATCTCATATCCTGTCCTCTCATTCTACCGCCTTCCTGACATTTTTCTTAAGTCTGCCCCCATTCAATCTCATTTCATGCCCTCTCGTTCTACCGCCTTCCCATCTCCAGAAAAGGTTCGTTTGCGGATTAATACCTTTCAAATATTTGAATGTCTGTATCATATCACCCCTGTTTCTCCTTTCCTCCAGGGTATACATGTCCAGGTCAGCAAGTCTCTCCTCTTACGTCTTGTAACGTAAATCCCATACCATCCTCGTAGCTTTTCTTTGCACCGCTTCAATTCTTTTTACATCCTTAGCAAGAAACGGATGTAAAAAGAATTGATGTAACTAGAAATTGAATGTGCTTCCTATTTTTTTCCGCACAGGAATTGTTAGAACGGCTTTGTAAAATAAGCCCTTAATAATTCCTTTTTGTGATTATGGTTATGTTTTATAAGATTTGATATACCATCTTGAGGACATATCAGGGTGGTAACAAGTACCTGGCAGAATCCCAAATATTGGAGACAAAAACAGAATCAGAAATATTAACACAATTTCATGTTACTGATCCCAGAGATAAGTAATGACTTTCTCTAAACCCAGATACACTAACTGCTGTTATCACATCCTCTGTTAACAAGTTGCAGAGCTAAACTATTTGCTGAGAGAACAAATATTTCCTCCTATTCATAGTAACATAAACATAGTAGATGACGGCAGAAAAAGACCTGCACGGTCCATCTAGTCTGCCCAACAAGATAAACTCATATGTGCTACTTTTTGTGTATACCTTACCTTGATTTGTATCTGCCATTTTCAGGGCACAGACCGTAGAAGTCTTGCCCAGCACTAGCCCCGCCTCCCAAACACCAGCCCCGCCTCCCAATCTCAGCTAAGCTTCTGAGGATCCATTCCTTCTGAACAGGATTCCTTTATGTTTATCCCACACATGCTTGAATTCCGCTACCGTTTTCATCTCCACCACCTCCCGCGGGAGGGCATTCCAAGTATCTACCACTCTCTCCGTGAAAAAATACTTCCTGACATTTTTCTTGAGTCTGTCGCCCCTTCAATCTCATATCCTGTCCTCTCATTCTACCGCCTTCCCATCTACGGAAAAGGTTCGTTTGTGGATTAATACCTTTCAAATATTTGAACGTCTGTATCATATCACCCCTGTTTCTCCTTTCCTCCAGGGTATACATGTTCAGGTCAGCAAGTCTCTCCTCATACGTCTTGTAACGCAAATCCCACACCATTCTCGTAGCTTTTCTTTGCACCGCTTCAATTCTTTTTACATCCTTAGCAAGGTATGGCCTCAAAAACTGAACACAATACTCCAGGTGAGGCCTCACCAACGACTTATACAGGGGCATTAAAACCTCTTTTCTTCTGCTGGTCACACCTCTCTCTATACAGCCTAACAACCTTCTAGCTACGGCCACCGCCTTGTCACACTGTTTTGTCGCCTTCAGATCCTCAGATACTATCACCCCAAGATCACTCTCCCCGTCTGTACCTATCAGACTCTCCCCGCCCAACACATATGTCTTTGTTTTAAAAGTGTTACCAGGTAACTTCCCGGAGTGTCCCCTAGTCTTTATACTTTTTGAAAGCGTAAAAATCAATTCACATTTACCTGTTCCACTCCACTTAGGACTTTGTAGATCTGTCATACCCCCTCAGACATTTCTTTTCCAAGCTGAAGAGCTCTAAACTCTTAAGCCTTTCCTCATATGAAAGGAGTTCCATCTCCTTAATCATTCTGTTCGCCCTCCTTTGAACCTTTACTAATTCTGCTATATCTTTTTTTTTTTTTAAGAAGTGTTTATTAAAGGTCAAACACAACCAGAACAACAAGCACTGAAACTGTATACAAAAAAAAATAAAACAAAAGGGAGGACAATAAACAATGTGAATACAAAATGCCCAACAATGAGTTAATATACACCCCAAACAATCACATCTGACCAAAGCATAAAAGGGTAAAAATACTAAAATAAAAACTTATAAACATTTTGTACAATATACGTCAAATAAGGCCTCCCTACAAAAAAATAAAATAAAACTCTCCCCAGCCCAACACCACCCCTCAGGTGTGTAAACAACCCCACCCCCTTACATCCTATAATACAGATCAGTGAACAAGAAGCAGAACAAAGAAACACAGTATCCTTATGAGACAAATACAGTCAATAAGAGCAGTACATCAAAAACGGCTGCCAAATCCTTTTCCACTTAGAAAGAGTATGGTGTCAAAGAGCAATCAGACGCTCCATGTCACAACGATACCACAGCTTAGTAATCCATTTCACCAAGGGAGGCACCGTCGACTGTTTTCAATGGCTAGCCAAGGTCAAGCGTGCTGCGCACAGGGAATGCTTGACCAGCAATGACTGATGACGAGAAAGGCCCACAAATTGTCAAAAAGCCTTTGGGCCTTTCTTGTCATCAGTCAAAAAAAAACCCAAAACGCTGGATTCCATTGAATCTCATGACCAGTCCAGAGCTGCAAATGATGCTGAATGGCTTTCCAATATGCCCGAGCCTTGACCCATAGAATCAGTAGTTGAACACCCACTCCAGCAGTTTGGAGAAGTCCCTGGAAATATATGATGCAACCTGGCAGGAGTGAGAACATTGGTAAACAACCGTAATCACATTCTTCTTTACAGAAACAGCTAAGGAAAGCTTTGTAACAACTTTTTCAATAGCATTCCATTCATCTTCATCATTGGAAATACCCAGCCCCTGTTCTCAGCTCACCCTATGCAAAGCATATAAACCAGTCCATTTATACTTATACTGATAAAGACATCCTCACTGATAAAGAATCCTCACTAAGATCCTCCTAACCGATTTGAGTTCAAATGACAGGGCCAGAAAGAAGATACTTCAACTGGGTATATGCATAAACATCAGAAGGAGGAAGCCCACAGTCACTGGCCAAGGAAGAAAAAGTAAATAACGTCTCATCAAACAATTGCCCCCCCAAGTAGCTAAGCCCAAAAAGGCCCATCAAGCAAACACCCCACCCTCTATCCCTGGAGGAAACAAGGGATTGCCAATGATGGCGGCAGAGAGTCAAGACAAGGAAATCTCATGTTTAAAAAAAGGGAATCCCAATAATAAAAAGTAGTGCAAATAGGCCGCTGGGAAGATGCTAAAGCTTATGAGGATGCCAAATAAGACGTTTCAATGTCCTTGGCCCAAGAAAAACTTGCTCGATTTGCAACCAATACCTTATGAGGTTGAGCCTGAAACCATTCAAGTGCAGCACATGCATGAGCAGCACGATAAGGTAGAATGATGTAACATACCTGATAATTTTCTTTCCATTAATCCTTATAGACCAATCCAGAGACAGATGGGCTATGTCCCTCCTTTAGCAGGTTAGATAGAGAGCAAGCTTTGAGCTCCCTATATATGGTCACAAGCAGTCACATGATCCTCAGTATGCCGATATCAAAGCTCATGTTCCTTGCAAAATTCTCCTGTGACTGACAACTCATTAACCCTACAACCGCCAAAGCGGGAGGAACGTGACTTAAATGATTGCTCAATTACCCTGCAGCCGCCCAAGGCGGGAGGCACTTAAGCAGCTCAGTAAAAACAGATTCGACCCAACTCCAGGCAAATCATACAAACTTGAACTTGTTGAAGTTGAACTTGACTTGAACTTAAATTAGAAGTTGACCTTGAATTAGGAATTGAACTTGATTCTGAAAAGATACAAAAGACAAGTAAATAAGTACACAGTAGATTTCTGGGAGGGACTCTGGATTAGTCTATAAGGATTAATGGAAAGAAAATTATCAGGTATGTTACATAATTTTACCTTCCATAGCATCCTATAGACCAATCCAGAGACAGATGGGATGTACCCAAGCAGTACTTACCCAGGGTGGGAATCAGAAAACCCCAGGATGCAAGACCAAGGCGCCCAACACCGCATCAGCTCTCACAGCCACATCCAAGCGATAATGCTCGGAAAAGGAAAAAGTGACGACTAGGTCGCCGATCTACAAACTTCTTCCAGAGAAATCGATCTCGATTCTGGCAAAGAGGCCGCTAGAGCTCTAGTGGAATGAGAATACTATTGTGCTGGCGGCACTAGGCCCGAGAGAATGTATGCTGCGGCTATAGCTTCCTTGACTCAACGAGCCACTGAAGGCTCGGAGGCCTCCTGACCTTTCCCAGGTCCAGCGTGCAGCACAAAAAGATGAACCGATTTATTGAAATCATTCATCACCTCCAAGTATCTGCAAAGAACTCCCATCACATCCACACCACTCAAGGCTTGAAACTCCCAGGATAATCCTCCTTTCGGAAGGAAGTCATACATAACTGCTGATCCCGAAAAAAGCGCAACACCATCTTCGGCCAAGAGAAAGGAACTGTGCGTATAGACATCCCTGCTTCGGAGAGACGTAGAAAGATATCCCTACAAGACAAAGTTTGAAGCTCCGAAAAACTCTTCTGGCTGAAGAGAGTGCCACCAAAACCCCAGCCGTCAGGATTAGATCCTTCAGAGACAGCCAAGAAAAAGCTGAAACGGCGGCTCTTGCAAGACTCTCAGCACCAAGTTAAGAGTCCAAGAAGGAAAAATGGAGCGCCGAGAAGACCGAAGCTGGAAAACCCCTCTCAAACGGCGCACAATATCTGGCTAAGAAGCAAAGGAAACAACTTTCACACACCCTCTGAAAGAAGCCAAAGCCGGTACTTGTACTCTAAGAGAACTCAGAGAGAAACCCTTTTTCGAGCCCCTCCTGGAGGAAAGCCAAACTGGCATCCATCGACGCCGAGGCGGGAGAAATGGAACCCGCCGCCCACCAAGATTCGCCAAACTCTGACGTAGGCCGTCGACATGGAGCGCTTCCTCGCTCTCAACATAGTAGCAAGTACGTGGTCTGAAAACCCCTTGCTCTTCAATCACGCTCTTTCAATAGCCAGACCATAAGACCAAATGGGGATGGATTCCACTCTAATAGGCCCCTAAAGTACCAGGCGTTAACCTCGGGCAGCCGCAAGGGCACATCGAACAGTAGCCGAATTATATTCGGATACCACGGGCGTCTGGGCCAATTACGACCCACCATAAATACTCACCCCGGAAGACGAACTACTCTTCCCAGGAAACTGCCCAGCTTGGACCCAAGGGAAACCCATACAGGAGCTCGTCCACATGCCAAGGCTGAAGGAAGACATCAATTCCCAGAGACTGAAGCTCCCGGCCTGTGCTGAAGAATTGCAGAACCTTGGAGTTGGTGTCTGTTGCTATTAAATCCCTGGTCGGTAGGCCCAAGCGACTCGGGAACCACGAGAATGTCCTGACAGAAAGATCCACTCTCCCAGATCCCACACCTGTCGCCTGAGAAAATCTGACTCCACATTCAGAAATCCTGCAAAGTGTGCTGCCGACAGCTGTTCCAGATGCTTTTCCGCCGAAAGGCCGAAGTGTATCGCTTCTCTGACTAAAGGAGCACTCCTGGTATCTCTGTGACAGTTGACATATGCCACAGCCATCGCATTGTCGGAAAGGACTCGTACTGACTTCCGAAACAGCAGTTGCAGAAAGTCCCGAAGAGCCAGCCGATTCGCCCTCCATTGCAAGAGGCTGATGGACCACCATGTCTCTGCTGGAGACCGAAGTTCTCAAATTATCCGTCGCAGGCAAAGTCCGTAACTTCTGCTGTCCAACCTCTGGAAAGAGGACTCTGCTTTATCGAGTGTCAAAGAGCACTCCTAGAAATTCCAGAGATTGACAAGGGTTCAGCCGACTCTTCTCCAGATTGATGATCCAACTCAAGGAGCGCAACAGAGAGAGAGAGAGAGAGAGAGAGAGACCTCTGTCCATGGCTCCTACACCTTCCTCGAAGGATTGGGCCTGATCAACCAGTTGTCTAGGTAAAGATGTACTTGAACCCCTTCTTGCGAAGGAACGCCACTATGACGACCATCACTGAGAGACGATTCGAGGCGCTGTAGCCAGCCCGAAAGGAAGGGCCTGGAACTGGAAGTGATGATTCAGGACCGGAAAGCGGAGAAACCACTGATGAGAAGGCCAAAATGGAAGCAAATAGGCCTCTTTATGTCCAGGGCGGGCAGAAATATTCCCTTCTGCACGGCGGCAAAAACCGACTGGAGGGTCTCCATCCTGAAGTGGCATACTCTGAAGGTGCTGTAGACTCCTTACAGAACGAGAAGAGACCTAGAAGAACTTCCATTCCTCGGCACCACAAAGAAGATGAAATAGAGCCCTGAGTCACGTTGTTCCAATGGAACGTGAACGACAGAGTCAATTTGAATCAAATTGCCCAGAGTCAGCTCCATGAATTTCCATAAAGACTTGCATCGAGAGAACAGTTATAGGTCCTTCAGAGGACAGCCTCCTGCTTGAAGCCGTCTCGGAAAATCCTGAGAACCCATTCATCTGTTGTTAGTCTGACCCACTCGCCCAGAAATGAGAACAGCCGCCCTCTAAAAAGTCTGGACTAAGGACCAGGACCCCAACATTGGGCGTGAGGTCCTGGGAGAGCTGTGAAGGAATTCCGCCGGAGCGACATTCTCCACAAAAGGACTTCTGTTATTGAGGAAAACGCTGTCTGTAATAGGGCCCAGACTTGTCCGGGTGAAACTGGCGGGCAGCTCGAAAACGGCCCCTAGATGAGTCCGCGCAAAAATTTACACTGGTTCTGACCTCTGTGAGAGTGTTGCCCTTGGCATCACCCAGCCCGGGTCGAAAGAAGAGCTTGCCCTAAAATGGTAACTTGCCAAACGGGCCTTAGACGCCCGGTCGGATGCCCAAAGGCGAAGCCATAGCCTCCACTGGGCAGGCACGACTAAGGACACTTCCAAGCAGAAGACCGTAGGGCACCATAAAGCAAATCAGTCAACAAGGCATGCCTGACTCCAGAGTCTGTCCCACCGCCATCAAATCCTCCGCAAAGGAAGGCGGTACAATGCAGTAAGACACGCCCTGGCCCCACAGAAGCTGCACACTGCAGCCCGCATACCGAAGGAGGCTGTTTTTTGTTTGTTTTTTTAAAGGAGGCCTATAGCCACCTGTCCTGCGGGCCCTTCAGGGCGCTGACCACCGGAAAATCCAGTTCCTTGGTCACTGCTGTGAATAGATATCTATGGTAAGTAGGCAGAAAGCCTAACGCTCTCCCACAGAAAGGATGCAAAAGCACCTCATGACCTTAGTAGCCCGAAGGCCGGTCTCCGGAGTCCCAATGTTCTAGAATCAGGTCTTCCATAGCCACATGGAGGAAAAACTCTAGACGACTGCCTAATGGCTAACAGAAAAAGAGTCACCTAGGAGGAAGACTCACCTTCAGGGGCTACAAATTTAGCATCTTCCTAGCCCGCACAAAGAGATAGGCAATTTCTCCTGCCAAAACAACCGGGCAGTAGAATTCTCTTCCTTCAGAGAAGATCTCACTTCCCTCCAGCGTTTCCAAACGAAAATGCTGGGTACCTAAGAAAAGCTGCCCTCATGAAACTCAGAAAAATCGAGAGGTAGTGGCGCCATGCTACGGCGTTTCTGAGCGGCGTCAGCGCCCCTTCTGCAAGACAGCCTCAGCCCTAACAGAAAGACCCGGAGCATCAAAAACACAAAAACACAAATTTAGGGGAAAACGGAGCTCCCTGCTCCGTTCCACATTCAAAAAGGGCTCAGGAGGAAAAGGGCTCTCTGAAACCAGAGAATGCAGCAGCAAAGTCTCAAGACACGGAGCTGCGCGAAACTAAGATGGCGCCCGTTGCCTCACCTCGAGGAACAATGCGCGGGAAGAAAGACGCTTCTTTGGAATTGGGCACATTCCCCAAACCTCCCTTCTTTAGGGCGGCCTGCGTTCCCTGAGCGGCCTCGAAGAAAGGGGCCAACGCAGGATAGGGAACTACAGCGGCCCGGAAATAAAGCGTGTCATAGGCCGGCCTTGGGGGAAGGGAGATAAACGCGGCTCGAGTCGCCATCGCGACCTGGGCGGGCAACAACGGTTAGGCGAGTGGCGCTGCAGATGCTCCTAAAATGTGTCCAAAGAGCGGGAAAGTGCAGTGTACACCGCGGGAGGCCGCGCATCCCCCGTCGCCGCGCGAACGCGGTCCGTAGAGCCAGGCGCCGCGCTACACATACCGGGAACAACCCCCTCCCACTTAAAAGTTTTCAGTACCTGAAAAAAAAATCCAGAGCTGCAACGAATCTGTCCTGAGTGAGCTTTTCTGAATCCTTTGTACTTTCGTTTTTTTTTTTGTTTTTTTTTTTAACGCCTCAGGAGGAGAAAAACTTCAAGTTGCACTGGCTCCAGCGGGAGGGGGGAGAAAGGGAGGGACCTGGCACCACCAGGTGTCACCACTCGATCCCAAGCCTGGGAGAGACCTCAACCCCGAGGTTAACTCAACTACACCCACCAAAGCAGGAGAGGAGACCCCAACACTCAACTACACCTACAAAGTAGGAGAGGAGATTCAAACAAGCTCAACTACACCTAAAAATAGGCTAGGAGCGAAGCAGAGCTGCTGAGCTGTGACCATTGACCTGCTAGATAGTGAATGATGCATACCTGTAGCAGGTGTTCTCCGAGGACAGCAGGCTGATTGTTCTCACGACTGGGTGACGTCCGCGGCAGCCCCCACCAACCGGAAGAAGCTTCGCGGGCGGTCTGCACGCAGGGCACGCCCACCGCGCATGCGCGGCCGTCTTCCCGCCCATGCACGACCGTTCCCGCCAGTTGAATGACAAGCAAAAATGATGAAAACGCAACTCCAAAGGGGAGGAGGGAGGGTAGGTGAGAACAATCAGCCTGCTGTCCTCGGAGAACACCTGCTACAGGTATGTATCATTCACTTTCTCCGAGGACAAGCAGGCTGCTTGTTCTCACGACTGGGGTATCCCTAGCTCTCAGGCTCACTCAAAACAAGAACCCAGGTCAATTGAACCTCGCAACGGCGAGGGAAAAACAGAAAATTGACCTACGAAGAACAACTAACTGAGAGTGCAGCCTGATCAGAATAAATGCGGGTCCTGGAGGGTGGAGTTGGATTTACACCCCAAACAGATTAGCAGCACCGACTGCCCGAACCGACTGTCGCGTCGAGTATCCTGCTGGAGGCAGTAATGTGATGTGAATGTGTGGACAGATGACCACGTCGCAGCCTTGCAAATCTCTTCAATAGTGGCTGACTTCAAGTGGGCCACTGACGCTGCCATGGCTCTAACACTATGAGCCGTGACATGACCCTCAAGAGCCAGCCCAGCCTGGGCGTAAGTGAAGGAAATGCAATCTGCTAGCCAATTGGAGATGGTGCGTTTCCCGACAGCGACCCCTAGCCTGTTAGGGTCGAAAGAAACAAACAATTGGGCGGACTGTCTGTGGGGCTGTGTCCGCTCCAAGTAGAAGGCCAATGCTCTCTTGCAGTCCAATGTGTGCAACTGACGTTCAGCAGGGCAGGTATGCGGCCTGGGGAAGAATGTTGGCAAGACAATTGACTGGTTAAGATGGAACTCCGACACCACCTTCGGCAGGAACTTTGGGTGGGTGCGGAGCACTACTCTGTTGTGATGAAATTTGGTATATGGAGCATGAGCTACCAGGGCTTGAAGCTCACTGACCCTACGAGCTGAAGTAACTGCCACCAAGAAAATGACCTTCCAGGTCAAGTACTTCAGATGGCAGGTATTCAGTGGCTCAAAAGGAGGTTTCATCAGCTGGGTGAGGACGACGTTGAGATCCCATGACACTGCAGGAGGCTTGATAGGGGGCTTTGACAAAAGCAAGCCTCTCATGAATCGAACGACTAAAGGCTCTCCAGAGATGGCTTTACCTTCCACACGATAATGGTAAGCACTAATCGCACTAAGGTGATTCCTTACGGAGTTGGTCTTGAGGCCAGACTCTGATAAGTGCAGAAGGTATTCAAGCAGGTTCTGTGCAGGGCAAGAACGAGGTTCTAGGGCCTTGCTCTCACACCAAACGACAAACCTCCTCCACTTGAAAAAGTAACTCTTTTTAGTGGAATCCTTCCTAGAGGCAAGCAAGACACGGGAGACACCCTCAGACAGACCCAACGCAGTGAAGTCTACACCCTCAACATCCAGGCCGTGAGAGCCAGGGACTGAAGGTTGGGGTGCAGCAACGCTCCGTCGTTCTGCGAAATGAGAGTCGGAAAACACTCCAATCTCCACGGTTCTTCTGAGGACAACTCCAGAAAAAGAGGGAACCAGATCTGACGGGGCCAAAAGGGCGCTATCAGAATCATGGTGCCGCGGTCTTGCTTGAGCTTCAGTAAGGTCTTCCCCACCAAAGGTATGGGAGGATAAGCATACAGGAGGCCGGTCCCCCAATGAAGGAGAAAGGCGTCCGACGCTAGTCTGCCGTGTGTCTGAAGTCTGGAACAGAACAGAGGCAGCTTGTGGTTGGTCTGAGAGGCGAAAAGGTCCACCGAGGGGGTGCCCCACTCTCGGAAGATCTTGCGTACCACTCTGGAATGGAGCGACCACTCGTGCGGTTGCATGACTCTGCTCAGTCTGTCGGCCAGACTGTTGTTTACGCCTGCCAGGTATGTGGCTTGGAGGAGCATGCCGAACTGGCAAGCCCAACGCCACATCCCGACGGCTTCCTGGCACAGGGGGCGAGATCCGGTGCCCCCCTGCTTGTTGACGTAATACATTGGAACCTGATTGTCTGTCCGAATTTGGATAATTTGGCAGGACAGCCGATCTCTGAAAGCCTTCAGTGCGTTCCAGATCGCTCGGAGCTCCAGGAGGTTGATCTGCAGATCCTTCTCCTGGAGGGACCACAGACCCTGGGTGTGGAGTCCATCGACATGAGCTCCCCACCCCAGGCGAGATGCATCCGTCGTCAGCACTTTCGTGGGCTGTGGAATTTGGAATGGACGTCCCAGGGTCAAATTGGTCCGAATGGTCCACCAGAGCAGTGAAGTGCGGCAACTGGTGGAGAGGCGGATGACATCCTCTAGATTCCCGGTGGCTTGGAACCACTGGGAAGCTAGGGTCCATTGAGCAGATCTCATGTGAAGACGAGCCATGGGAGTCACATGGACTGTGGAGGCCATATGACCCAGAAGTCTCAACATCTGCCGAGCTGTGACCTGCTGAGACGCTCTGGTCTGCGAAGCCAGGGACAGTAGGTTGTTGGCCCTCGCTTCGGGAAGAAAGGCCTGAGCCGTCTGGGTATTCAGCAGAGCTCCTATGAATTCCAGAGACTGGGTTGGCTGGAGATGGGACTTTGGGTAATTTATCACAAACCCCAGCAGCTCCAGGAGTTGAATAGTGCACTGCATGGACCGGAGGGCTCCTGCCTCCGAGGTGTTCTTGACCAGCCAATCGTCGAGATATGGGAACACGTGCACTCCCAGCTTGCGTAGATACGCCGCCACCACCACGAGGCACTTTGTAAACACCCGTGGGGCAGAGGCGAGCCCAAAGGGCAGCACACAATACTGAAAGTGCCGTGCGCCCAGGCGGAATCTGAGATACTGTCTGTGAACTGGCAGTATCGGGATGTGAGTGTATGCGTCCTTTAAATCCAGGGAACATAGCCAATCGTTTTTCTGAATCATTGGCAGAAGGGTGCCCAAGGAAAGCATCCTGAACTTTTCTTTGACCAGGAATTTGTTCAGGCCTCTGAGGTCTAGGATGGGGCGCATCCCCCGTTTTCTTTTCCACAAGTACCTGGAATAGAATCCCTGCCCTTCCTGCCCGGCTGGTACGGGCTTGACCGCATTGGCGCTGAGAAGGGCGGAGAGTTCCTCTGCAAGTACCTGCTTGTGATGGGAGCTGAAGGATTGAGCTCCCGGAGGACAATTTGGCGGAAGGGAGGCCAAATTTAGGGCGTATCCGCACCGCACTATTTGGAGAACCAACAGGTCGGAGGTTATGAGAGGCCACCTTTGGTGAAAAAATTTTAACCTCCCTCCGACCGGCAGATCGTCCGGCACGGACACTTTGAGGGCGGCTATGTTCCCGTGGATCCAGTCAAAAGCCCGTCCCCGGCTTTTGCTGTGGAGGCGCAGGGGGCTGCTTAGGCGCAAGCTGTTGACGAGAACGAGCGCGCTGGGGCTGTCCCTGTGCCTGTCGAGGCCTTCGGGCCGGCTGGGTGTACCTACACTTGGCAAAAGCATAGGGCGCAGCCTGCCGGGCCCGGGAAAAACATCCACCTGCTGAGGTGGATGCTGAAGGCGCCCGGTGGGAGAGCTTGTCGAGGGCGGTTTCCCGCTGATGCAGTTGGTCCACCAGCTGCTCGACCTTCTCGCCAAAAATATTATCCCCCCGGCAAGGGACATCGGCCAGTCTCTGCTGGGTGCGGTTGTCCAGGTCAGAGGCGCGCAGCCATGAGAGCCTGCGCATCACTATACCTTGGGCCGCAGCACGAGATGCCACGTCACAGGTGTCATAGATACCCCTGGACAGGAACTTTCTGCACGCCTTCAGCTGCCTGACCACCTCCTGATAAGGCCTGGACTGCTCCGGCGGGAGCTTATCAACCAGGTCCGCCAGTTGCTTCACAGTGTTCCGCATGTGGATGCTCGTGTAGAGCTGGTAAGATTGGATGCGGGTCACGAGCATGGAAGATTGGTAGGCCTTCCTCCCAAACGAGTCCAGAGTGCGAGACTCCCGCCCCGGGGGCGCCGAGGCGGTATCCCTCGAACTCCGTGCCCTCTTGAGAGCAGAATCCACGACCGCCGAGTCATGGGGCAATTGGGGCCGCATTAACTCTGGGTCCGAGTGGATTCTGTACTGGGACTCTGCTTTCTTGGGAATGGTGGGATTAGATAATGGTCTCATCCAGTTCCGAAGCAGTGTCTCTTTGAGGACATTGTGCAACGGCACCGTAGAGGACTCTCTAGGTGGTGATGGATAGTCGAGAACCTCGAGAATCTCAGCCCTCGGCTCATCCACAGAGACCACGGGGAAGGGAATGCAAATGGACATGTCCCTTACAAAGGAGGCAAAGGAGAGGCTCTCAGGAGGCGAGAGCTTCCTCTCTGGTGAAGGCGTGGGGTCAGAGGGAAGGCCCACAGACTCCTCTGAGGAGAAATATCTGGGGTCCTCCTCTTCCCCCCACGAGGCCTCTTCCTCGGTATCGGACATAAGCTCATGTAGCTGAGTCCTTAACCGGGCCCGGCTCGACGTCGAGGCACCGAGGCCTCGGTGTAGTCGAGCGGTGGACTCCCGCGCCGGCGGGGACGAAGCTCCCTCCATCGACGTCGACGGGGACTCCACCTGCGTGGCGGTCGAGACCGGCGCCGCAAGCGGCGGCGGTGTTGAAGGCCTCGGCACCGGGCTAGAGCTCGCCGGCGCCACAGTCAACGGCGCCGAGGGCTCAAGCACCCCCGGCGCTGGCACAGCCTGGCACATCAGCCCTTCCAGGATCCCCGGAAGGATGGCTCGGAGGCACTCGTCCAGGCCCGCTGTCGGGAAAGACGGGGGGGCCGGTAGAGGTGCCGGTGCCGGAAGCTGCTCGGGTCCAGGAGACTGCACCAAAGTGCTGGGACCCTGACGCGTCGGTACCTCCACTACCGAGGGGGACCTCTCCTCTCGACGCGGACGCTTCGGCGTCGACTCCTCGCCGGCACCGAGAGCCGGGCGCACCGATGGGGACCGATGACGGTGCTTTTTCTGCTTTTTGCGGTGCCCGTCATCGGCGCCCGGTGGAACGGAGGAGGAGGAGGTCGATCCCCCTCGGTCTCGAGGGGCTGGGTCAGACAGGGTTCGGTCCCGAGGGCCATGGGCAGAGGGAGTGACCGGGGCCGATTGCCCACGCAGTCTCTCACCCCTGCCATCACCGGAGGACCGGCGGGCCGGCGGGACCTGTGCTCCTGAGGTCGATGCCATGGGTGCCGATTTCGCGTGCATCGATACCGGTACCGAAGAACCGGCCGTCGATACCGATGCCGTCTAGGTCGACGTCGAGGGGCCGGCGCAAGTTCCAAAAAGACGGTCCTGAAGAACTTGCCTTGCAACCTGAGTCCGTTTCCGGAGACCAAGACACAAAGAACACGACTTGATATTGTGCTCCGGCCCGAGGCACTGGAGGCACCAAGCGTGGGTGTCGGTCTGCGAGATAGGCCGGCCGCACCGACCACACTTCTTAAATCCACTCGGGACCTTCGAGGACATTGACGGAAAAATCGCGTCGGCGAAATTAAAGTCGTCGATGGTGGCGGTAAATCACACCTCGAAAAATAACTCGACCGCGCGGCCACAAGGCCGCAACGCGACGCCCCCGCTAGAAAACGAGGGAAAAAACCAAGCGCGTTCACTCTTTTTTTTTTAACAAAAAAAGAAAAGGTCCAGAACGCGCGGGAACCAGAAACAAAAAATAAGAAATTCGCGAACAACGCGACGGTTTTCCGGGGCTGACAAGAGACAGCGGCGACGCACGACTCTCTCCAGCGCGGAAAAAACAAGACTGGCGGGAACGGTCGCGCACGGGCGGGAAGACGGCCGCACATACGCGGTGGGCGTGCCCTGCGTGCGGACCGCCCGCGAAGCTTCTTCCAGTTGGTGGGGGCTGCCGCGGACGTCACCCAGTCATGAGAACAAGCAGCCTGCTTGTCCTCGGAGAAAGAGAGAATACTAAGGATCATGTGACTGCTTGTGACCATATATAGGGAGCTCAAAGCTTGTTCTCTATCTAACCTGCTAGAGGAGGGACATAACCCATCTGTCTCTGGATTGGTCTATAGGATGCTATGGAATATGATAATAAACTGGGAACTCCAACATCAGGGAGGTCTAGGCCTCCTGTTATGCCAAATAAAACGAATCAAATGATCTTGAAGACTGGAAAGAAATGATCTAGGGAACTGAAGTGGGAGCACCTGAAAAAAGTACAACAAACGAGGAACAATATTCATTTTCAAAACAGCAATTCTGCCAAACCAGGAGAATTCCATATCATTCCAACAATCCATATCCCTACTGATATCTCTAATTAAAGCTTGGTAATTTGCAGAAAAAAGGCCTTGAATATTACTGGTCAACTGAACTCCCAAGTATCGAATCCCAGATTGGACCCACCTAAAGGGAAAGGAGGTTGTAAGGGTGGATACAACTGACTGTTGAAAGCCAATTGCAAGACTTCTGTTTTCGCAACATTCACTTTAAAACCAGATACTGCTCAGTAGTCTGAAATCTCTTTCAACAGATATGGCAACAAAGTTAATGGACGTGTAAATGAAAGCAACAAATAAACTCCAAATAAGGTAAACTTGTAATCACTGTTCCCTAGTCTCACCCCACAAATGTCAGGATTAGCTCTCATCTTACCTTGATGAGTAACTCTAGACAAACTAAACAATCACGAGTTTCCTTCACTGATATGGACACAGGCACTAGGAGAATTATACAAAGCCTGTACCATCTTCAAAAAAAGGGGCCTATCCCAAATTTCCCCAGCACCCTATCCATAAGGGGCCAATGCACTCTATCAAATGCCTCCTCAGCATCAAGGCCAAGAGGGCAAACAGGCTAACCCTCTCTTCTTGTAAAATGTAATAAGTCCACCATCCTTTGACATTATCCATCGCCTGATGCTGAGCGATAAATCCCACCTTGTGGGATGGATCAAGAAAAGGACCAAAGTCAAATGATTAGCAAGGACTTTGGCTAAGATTTTCACATTGGTATTATGGTAATGGGATGAAAAGAAGCACATTTATGTTTATCAGCCTTAGGAAGCACATTAATCCATCCTCCATCATCAACGGTGGCAAGGAAGAGCCCTCCCAACTGGAATTAAGAATCAAAGCCAGCAAAGGGACCAAGTCACTCGCAAGTCACTCGCAAACCATCCAAGGCCAGGAGCCTTACTAGATGGCAAGACCTTAATAACCTGCAAAAGCTCCTTCAGAGTAATAGGGCCCTCCAAAGTAGCTCTTTGCGACTGAGTCAACACAGAAAGGTCTACCGACTCACCTCCGGTTGAAGCGTTGTATCTTGAAAATAAAGGATTGGAAGCATTTCCGGATCTGAAAGGATTTAGTCAAAGAAGCATCCTTTACTCTTAAAATATGCCTGTCCATTCTAGCTCTACAAAGCTGAATAGCTAAAAGTCACCCTGGTTTACTACTAATCTCATAATGAGCATGCCTTAAATGAGCATTAGTAAAATGTAATTGTTCATTATAAAGATCAGCAAGGCACAATTTAACTGCCTAAAGCTGCCCAAGATCCGACATAGACCCAGAAGCCTTGTGCAACTTCTCTAAATGCCCAAGCTGCACCAAGCAATTAGCTAAACGTGCACGTTGAGTTCAAGCACACTGATTGGCTTTCTGTACAAAATATCCTCTCCTCACCGCTTTAAACTCATCTCACACCATATCCAAAGAGAGCAAATTAATATAGAATTGCACAATAGCCCTTACAAATCTCAGGGTCTTGTAACAAAAGATTATTAAGTGACCACCTTCTATCCCTGTCCTCCTCCCTTAGGGTCAGGATGGTAACTTATATGCCTTATAGAGGAGAGACCTCCCACATCAAGCAATATCTTATCCCCTCAAAAATATAGTCTAACCTAGAGTAAGTACTGTGGGTATGGGAACATAAAGAATGATCTTGATGTGCAGGGTGGCCCATATGCCACACATCAAACAGCCCCAAGCCTTCAATCAATTGTGCTAAAGCACGAGACACTTTAAGATCAGTATCAGATGGTGTGCCTGTGTGGTCCAGGGCAGGATGCATTGTGGTATTAAAATCACATCCCACAATCAATTTACCTTTTACAAAGGACTGTAAAACAGAACGAAGATAGGCAAAAAATGATCTCAGTGTTCATTAGGAGCATAAACAGAAGCTATAGTCACTTTCTCCAGGTTTAATAAAACATGTAAGAAAAGGTAGCAACCCTCAGGATCACGCTTAATATCTTGGACCTGGACCTGAACCGCTGAATGAAATAGCACAGCCACGCCGCACTTCTTAGCACCACGCACATCGGAAGCACAATACATAAATGGATAGAGCAGGTGAGTGAGCAAATGTTCATGCTGCTTGAGCAAATGAGTCCCTTGTAATAAAACAACATGCAATTGCACCCGGAGCAATTCCTGAAACAAGGAGTGCCTCTTGTAAGGGGAATTTAGCCCTTTAACACTATATGTAAGAACCTTTAAATCAACACTTATACAGCTGAAAATAAAAATTATAAAAGAAGATCTCTGTCCCCACATCCATGAAATACATGGACACCAAACAAGAAATATCTATACCCCCCTCCTCCTCCCCCACTCCACCACAACCTCCCTAACCTCACCCCCAAACCATCCCACACCCAAATGGCATCCACCAATCAGAAGCCCAAACCACAATAAAATAAAACTGCAGGGGCCCCTAAGTGGGCAACAGAGGTGCTGAACCCTCGCACCAAATGTACTCCCCCCCACACAACCCAAAAATGTTTTGACATATAAAGTATAACCCCTGATCCCAAACCACCTGTACAGGAGCACCTCAGAGCAATATGTGATAGCCCTTCATGAGAGTGTAAACAACACACGGACAAGAATACCCACAACAGTATATTGGAGAAAAAGTTCAAACACCATCAGTCACTTGACTACAACACAGTGGGCTGCTTGTTTCCACCAGAAATCCACTGCCATCGCTGTATTTCACCCAAGTAGCAGGGGCCACTGCTTTAGGAGGATGTGCAGAAGTGAGGTTCAGTCCATGCAGAATGGTCCAGGCATCCGCTAAAGTGCGCACCCGATGCATTTTTCCAACAACTGCAAAGCAGAAAGCAAATGGAAATGCCCAGTGATATTTAACATCAGCCTTTGTAAGTAGATCCAGAACAGGCTATTGTGGTGCTGCAGTAAAGTATAACGGGACAAATCTTGATAAACAGTGATCTGGGCGTCATTGTACTGAAGTTGTGGTGTTTGGCACACTTTAGCTAAAACTCGCTTCTTATCAGAAAACTACAAATCTAGCAATTATATCTCACAGCCTATTTTCCTGGGGTCTACCAAGCGAACAGTGGACCTACTCCAAATCAAAAGCCAAAGAGTCTCCCTCCAGGCCTAACAGCCGATGACACAAAGTGCACACTATTATAAAAACATCCTCTGTTGCACACCCCTCAGGGATACCGCAAAACCATAAATTCTTGCATCTGCCCCTATTCTCAAGATCATCCAATTTATAAGCAAGATCATCAAATTGTTCAGTAAGGTGGGCAGTCTGCATCTGAGAAGGTGTTCAGGAGCTCCATATGTCCCTACACTCTAGTTTCCAACTCCTCAACATGACTACCCAGCTCCAGAGGATCCGTGCTGATGGTATTAATATGATCCAGTATTTCATCCCGGGAGGCTTTGATTTCTTCATGGATCTTGGTCAGGCATTGTCGGAGTTCCTGGGAGATGCCCTTGCTCACAGCTGCAGATAGGGGGTCTGCTACCGAATGTACCGAGTCTGAATCTGGAGCATGGTGGCGCAGCATCTTAGCACTACTCCACTATTTTACCCTGCTCCACTAAAAAAAATGGCCATTTAACCCTACCCTCTGTTTTCTATCTATTAATCAGTTCCTAATCCACAACAGAACATTGCCTCCTACCCCATGGCCTTTTAATGTTCTCAGGAGTCTCTCATGAGGGATTTTGTCAAAAGCTTTCTGAAAATATAGATACACTACATCAACTGGTTCACTTTTATCCATGGACGTAGTTATTTTTTTTGGGGGGGGAGGGGCATTGCTCCCCCCAAACACAGGACTGGCACAACGCGCTCTCGGTCCCTACTTCCCGCCCTCCTCTCCTTGACAGCCCTCTTCTCCGTTCCTTCCTGCCTCCCCCCACGCGTTTAAATCTTTTATTTTCAGCAGCGACGACAGTGAAGAGCAGAACAGCAAGCAGGCTCGCCTCCAGATTTTCCTTTCCCTCACAGTCAGTGTCCCACCCTTGCAGAAACAGGAAATACGTCATTAAGGAAGGAGGAACACTGTCTGTGAGGGAAGGGAAAGGCTGGAGCGGCAAGCCTGCTTGCAGTTCTGCTTTTCACTGTCGTCGCTGCTGAAAATAAAAGGTTTAAACGCATGGGGGGGGGGGCAGGAAGGAATGGAGAGGCAGAGGAGGGTGAGAGAGGCAAAATCACTGGCCATGGAGGGGAGGGAAGGGGCAGAGGAGAATTGCTGGAAGGGAAGGGGACAGAAATTGCTGGACATGGAGGGGAAGGCAGAGGAGTGAGGAGAATTGCTGGACGGATGAAATGGAGGGGGCAGGGGGAGAGGACATTTGCTGGATATGGATGGAAGAGAAGGCAGGGGAGAATAGAGAGTTGCTGGACATTGATGGAGAGGAGGGAACTAGAACTCAGGGACTGAAAAGGGGGAACTGGGAAGGGGGAGCTGGGGAAGTCACTGGACATGGATGGGGAGAGGGTGGGGGTCAAAGGAGAATTGTTGGACATAGGGGGAGGGCAGAGGAGAATCGCTGGACAGGGAGGGGAGGGGGAGAGAAGAGAAATCGCTGGACATGGAGAGGAGGGGAGGGCAGGGGAGAGAGGATAATTGCTGGACATGGATGGAGGGGACAGGGGAGAGAGGAAATTTGCTGGATATGGATGGATGGAGGAGAGAGGAGAGTTGCTCGACATGGATGGAGGGGAGGGAAGAGGAAGGAGATGCACATGGATGGAGGGGAGGGCAGGGGAGAGAAGAGAAATCACTGGACATGAAGGGGAGGGCAGGGGAGAGAAGAGAAATCACTGGACATGGAGGGGAGGGCAGGGGAGAAAGGAGAATTGCTGGGCATGGATGGATGGAGGGGGCAGGGGAGAGAGGAAATTTGTTGTATATGGATAGATGGAGAAGAGGGCAGGGGAGTTGCTGGACATGGATGGATGGAGGGGAGGGAAGTCAGGAAGGAGATGCACATGGATGGAGGGGAGGGAAGAGAGGAGAAATGCTGGACATGGATGGAGTGGAGGGCAGGGAAGAAAGGAGAAATGTTGGACAAGGATGGAGGGAAGGAAAAACAAAAGAGATACACACAGATGGAGGGGGAAGGGAGAGAGGAGAAATGCTGGACATGGATGGAGGGGAGTGAAGTGAGGAGAAATGCTGGATATGGATGGAGGGAAAACTGCTGAATTTAAGGGCTGGATCGGAACACTTTGAGGGCAGATACTGAAACGAGGAATGATAGGGACAGGGCTACAGATGGTAGACAGGACGCATAAGGACACAGGAGGATGGTGGACATGGTGAGAGAAAAAAATATCAAATGTTGAACCCTGCTCTGGACCACTTTCCAAAACGCTGTCACCTTTTTGCATGTCCACCAGATATGACCTAGGGTGCCCAATTGCCCACAGTTTCTCCAACACAAAGGTTGGACCTTTGGAAACATTTGATTCAGTCGTACCGGTGTTAAATACCAGCGGTACAGTACTTTAACACTATTTTCCTGAATATTGACCGCTGGGGAAACTTGAACCGATGCACGCTCCATGCGCTCCCACTCCCCTTCTTCATATGAGGTACCTAATTCTTTTTCCCAACTCGTGCGATGTCTACATGTCATCGGTAATGAATCTCTCAGATGTTTATATAACAAAGAAATCAAGCCCTTGGAGCCCAAATCTCGTACACACATTTCTTCTAAAAAGGTCACTTCCCCAAACAATTTATCTTTGACCCCTGGGGTGCCAAGAAAATGAATAAGTTGACAGTAAGCATAATGGTCCTTGGGAGGCATGTGATATGTTTCGGCCAATTCCTGAAAAGTTGCAAAGCCCCCTTTATCCACCAATTGTCCCCATAAATCTAAACCTTATCTTTTCCACCTAGTAAATGCAGAAGGAGTGCAACCCTGAATAAATGCCAGATTATATGCTATGGGAGACAACCTGGAGTTGTAAAAGCCCTTCACTCACTCTAGTCTGTCCCAACATGATAATGTAAACTGAATGGTAGGGCATAAATTAGACCCTAGGCGTCTATGCCTAGGCGGCAGCCACAACAGATGTCCCAGTTTCAGCGGACTACGGATCAGGTATTGCTCCAATTGCACCCAAAGTTTATGCATGGGCTCTTGGAACCACTCCACTCCTGACCTACAAGAGATGTTTGACTACCCACTTTCACTAGGTGTCTCCTTATAAAATTACTAAGGGAAATATTTACCAAATCTTGAGGCAAATATTTCTTTTCAGTTGTTTAACTGTAGCCATATTTTACCTTAGCAGCTTCAGATGATCCTTCAACTACCATATCCATGCTCTGACCTGGGTTCAGTTCCATCCGAAATGGAGTCAATTTGAAGACTGGGTTAGGGGGCTCCAAGTTATTGGGTGAGTTCTTATTCTTGACAGTGGTGGGAAAAGAGCACTGGCTGCTCTTATTAATTAGAGGAAAACCTTCTGTCAACCAGTACAACTGATAGGTTCGACGGCCATAATTAGTCATAGTAAAGTGGTAGGTGCAGACAGTCCCACTAGAAATAAAATAGAGATGAGGTCTATTACAAATGTCTGGATGTCTTGTCAAATTTAATAAAAATACTTCATTAATTCTATGATATTTAACAATGACATACAACAAAAGGCATGCAAACTCATCACTTTCCCTTTCTTACATAGTATTAAAAATCATTCTGTAAAAATCAGATCTTAGTGGTTCCAACTGAAACGGCAGTTACTGTATCTAAAGAAAAGTGCCAGTTAATAAATTAGGGGTAAATTTTCAACAGGCATTTGTCTGCAATGTATGGAAGTACCTTAAAGCCCTGAGTTAGAAAACTGGCAGATCAGCAGTCAAACTGCTGGTTACACAGGCAGCAGCTAAATTTTGCATAGGGTGATCAGAGAGAATCTGTAGTAGTACTATTTATGAAGTCCCGTGCAAATTCACAGACAAGGGGCGTATATTTTTAGCGGCTGATGCTAAATGCAACCGTTTACAAAATTACCTTTGTGGAGGCTAATTCTTTTTAGGTATATTAAAAGCAAGAAGCCGGCAAAAGAATCAGCTAGACCACTAGATGACTGAGGGGTAAAAGGGGCATTCAGGGAAGACAAGGCCATAGTGGAGAGATTAAATGAATTCCTTTCTCCAGTCTTCCCCGAGGAAGATGTGGGAGAGATACCGGTGCCAGCAATGGTATTCTGCTGACGAGTCAGAAAAACTGAATAAAATCTCTATAAACCTGGAAGATGTAATGAGGCAATTTGGAACTTTCATCCTTACAATATAGGTGCAATGGTTGTATGTTCGTACTTTCACCTCACACAGAAATACATGACACGGGAGACAGAGAAGTACAAAACTTAATTTAAATATATGTTTTCAAAAACTTGAAAACTTGAAAATAAATACAAGGTATCCTGCTATAACATAAGTAGAAAATGAAAATAGTTTTACAAAATAAAATACGTACATTATAACGTGGAAAAAATCATAACAGGCAAAAAACATTAGGAAGGTAGGGCAAATTGTAAAAAAAAAAAAAAAAAAAAGTTAACCAAGATTGGGGGAGGGGGAAGGTGGGCAGGAAAGAGGTTGCTGCCTGGCAGTAATGTCTGCCTCCAGCAAATCCGCCAGGTGCTGAGCCACCACAGCCAGCCCTTCAGTGGTGGTCCTCAGTGCCAGTACCTCTGTGACCAACTCCCTGGCAATGGAGGACTGGATTTGAAGGCCACCACGAGGGGCTGGATATGGTGACTGCTGGGGTCCCCTTGCCTCTGCCTTATCCTCCCCTTTAGACTGAAGAGGGGGGTGAAACTGAGGCAAAAATACCCATATTCTGCCCCAGGGGATGCTGTTGTGGTAGTGGTGAAATGGCTCCTGCAGCTGGTGGTGGTAGTGGTGGCAGTGGTACGGCTCCTGCTGCCAGTGATTGCGCCACCCTACCATCAGGTGGCCGGGTCCCAGGCTGGTCCTTCACCCCCAATGCTGCACCCTGACCTGCACGCTCTGCACACTCGAAGACATAAAAAAGTAAACCTTTGGATATGACATATTACCTTTCTGTGCTACAGGCAAAAGAAAAGTACAATTTCTGCAGGTAGCTTCTCCATCACAATCTCATTTGATGGTACCTGAAGAAACACAGGGTGCATTCAAGTGGGTATAATTTATCAGGCATTATGGGAATTGAACCCACAGTTCTCCAGGTTCTCAGTCTGTCATTACATCTCAACTAACAATAAGTATTATGTGGTGGGGATAGTCAGTGCAAGTAAATGGGATTAGCACCACTACACAGACCAATGACAATGAAATATAGGCATGCCATATACAGTGTGCAAATAAATGCAATATATGCACATATGTCGCGTTCTCGAGGACCTTGGCATTCTGTCAGGCTTCTTCCCCGGGAGCACTGGGTTCGTGAGTCCTTGGACCACTACCGTGGAGCAGCAGTGGCAGGCAAGGTCACCTTCAAGGTAGAGACGAGGCAAGACTGGACTGGAACCTCGGACTGGAGTTCTGCACAGGAATACACAGGACTGGAACGCACCGGATGGGTGCGCACTGGACTGGAACCCACTGGACTGGTACACACTGGAGTGGAGCCCGCTGGATTGGAACACACTGGAGTGGAGCCCACTGGACTGGAACCCACGGGACCGGAACCTGCTGGACAGGAACACACTGGACCTAGGCTTCACCTACGCTTAGCCACCGTTCCCCGAGGGTTGAGCCCTCAGGTTCGGGCAGCCGGCAGGGCTTACAGGAAAATCTGAACTGGAACTAGCAGGCAGGAACAACAGGAGTCAGGATACAGAAGTGCCCCCAGGCACCTAGGCGAAAGCAAGGCAGACAGGCAGGGAATGTCCATGTCCAGGTTCCGGCAATAGTCAGGTCTGACCGCAGGCAGAGAATATCCAGGTCCAGGCAGTAGGCAGGTCAGACAGCGGGCAGAAAGTAGTCAGATTCAGGCAATGGTCAGGTCAAGGAGCAAGACTATAGCTGGAGCTCCAGTAACAAGGAGTACTGGCAACAGACAGGACTAGGGCTGAAGCTCCAGAAGCAAAAGAAAACACACATGGGAAAACCAGAAAGCTAAACACAAGAAAACTAGTAAAGCTGTACACAAGTTAACAGGAAAGCTATGCCCAAGCTAACCAGTCATACGCTAGAAACTCACACTAAGCAAACACAGGAGAACTAGTAAAGCTGTACACAGGCTAACAAGCAAAGCTGTGCCCAAGCTAACTAGTCATACGCTAGGGACTCACACTAAGCAAACACAGGAGAACTAGTAAAGCTGTACACAGGCTAACAAGCAAAGCTGTGCCCAAGCTAACTAGTCATACACTAGGAACTCACACTAAACTGGACACGGTAGCAGTGCACAGAGCACTCTAACATACCAGGGACCTTAGACGATGCAAAGGCTGCAGTCTCTAAGTGCTTAATAAAGCCCTTCAACACCAGAGGCGCAGCTGCAGCAATCTCTAAGTAACTATGGAGGCTGTTCAGGTACAAACCACAGAGCAGACAGAAAGCACAGTGAAACAGAGAGGCTTCCCACACCCAGGTGTAGTGTAGTGTAGCAATTAGAGTCATGCTGGAAGCAGCCAGCACACACAGAGAGAGAAAGAGCTAACCCAGGCAACACCCACAGGTGCAGTATAGTGAAGCAATTAGTGTCATGCTGCTGGATGCAGCCAGCACAGAGAGCCAGAGCTAGCTCAGAAAGGACAGACAGAAGAAACAGGAGCCAGCTAGGAAGCTGACCCCCAGGAACAAGGTAAGTCTGAGGGTGGTCATGGCCACAGACGTGACAGTACCTCCCCCTTAAGACCCCCCTGTTACGTCTGTGGTCGTGACCACCCTCAGACTTACCCTATTTCTGGGAATCAGTGTCTGTGCTGGTTTCTGTTTACTTCTGAGTTGGCTCTGTTTCTGTCTCTGGGTGCTGGCCACTTCCAGCATGGCGCTGATTGCCTCAGTATACTGCACCTGTGTGGGTTTAACCTCTCTGTGCTTCAGTATACTGTTCCTTAGTTAGCTCTATCTGTGGGCTGGCTGCTCTAATGGCTTCACTACTCTACACTTGTGTGTATTGGGCCTCTCTGTACTTCAGTGGGCTGTTCCTGAGGAAGCTCTGTCTCAGGCTGGGTGGGCTGGCTGCTTCCAGCCTGACACTAATTACCTCAATAGACTACACCTGTGTGGGTTAGGTCTCTCTGGGCTTCTGTATGCTCCCTGCCGGTGGCCTGAAGGGGTGACCTCATCTATCAGGGCCTTCTTAAGGAACTGGTGTTCTAGTCTACAGTGCCTTTGCATTGCCAATGCCTACGCAGTGCCTTAGGTCCGAAGGTTAGTGTGCTGTTTGCACAGTTAGCTTTCCTTGTCTTTTCTTGTGGGCTTCCAGCCCTTCTGCTTTGCTAGTTACTATCACCTCTGGGCCTTGCCTTCTGGCTCAGGGTATTATTGCTCGTAGGCTTTCTGCCTAGTCTATTACTTACCTGTGGGCTTCTTGCTTTCCTGCTCTGGGTATTATTGCTCTGAGGGCTTTCAGCCCTTCTGTGTCTATTGTTCTGTGGGCTTCCAGCTCTTCTGTGCCCATTGCTCTGAGGGCCTCCAGTCTACCTGTGTATATCCCTTTTATCTGTGGGCTTCCAGGCCTTCTGGCTGTATTACTGCGGCCTGGGGGTTTCCAGCCTTTCTGTGGGCTTATAGCCTTTCTGGATGTATCTCTCTGACCTGTAGGCTTTCAGCCTTTCTGTGTATATTATTCTCTGTGGGCTTCTAGCCTTTCTGTTATCCCTGTGCAGTGGCTCTGCTCCCTGTCTGAGGTTGGTTAGTGGCTGATGCTGCAGCCATTTCTCTCCTTTCTATCTGTTAGCTACTGTAGCTCCGGTCTAACCCTTCCTCTGGCAAGCGTATCTGTCATTCCCATTCCCTTGAGCTTAGCTTGTATGTAGCTCCTGTATCCTGCTTCTCTAGCCTGAACCCTGCTGTAGGACGTTGTTCCTGGAGTCCTAGTTGCTTGCCTCTTCAGCTCCAGCCCAGCCACTCCAGTCCTGTCTACTTCAGCCCGTCTTAGGGTTGCCTGTCTCCTGTTGGGTGGTTTTGCCTGCTGCTGCCACCTCCATGACAGCGGCCCAAGGGCTCACATTTCCCCGAGAGACCTGACACCCCCCTCTGGTCTCCATGGGGGGGGGGGGGGGGTCAGGTGTCCAGGGGTAACTGTGGTGAAACCTTCTGATGGGTTTCAAAACCCAGACATGGATCGCTGGACTGGAAGCAACAAAGAAGTCCAGCACTGGCAGACAGGAGCGGAACTTGTAAACAGGAGGCTCCTTCGAATCACCGCTGGGCCAACTCAGGAACTTGGATGC
The DNA here is from genome assembly GCF_901765095.1 of Microcaecilia unicolor. NCBI lineage: Eukaryota > Metazoa > Chordata > Amphibia > Gymnophiona > Siphonopidae > Microcaecilia > Microcaecilia unicolor. The sequence goes on along the minus strand of NW_021963204.1, from coordinate 79,754 downwards.
ATCAAGAGGAACAAAATTCAAAAGGAACCCTTCCCTGAGGGAACCCACAACGTCCTGGACCTCTTGGCGATTCCATGTAGTGGCAGGAACAAGGCTGGAGCCACTACCCCAGCTGACATCAGAAGCTGGACTGAGGCCCGAAGTGGCATCCCAGTCTTGACAGGACCTAGAAGTCTGAACAGAAGCAGATCTGGAACTGGAACCTGGGTTGGCATCCAAAGCTGGGCTGGGATTGGGACCCGGACTGGAATCAAACACTTGACTGCAACTGGAACTGGATTCAGGAGCTTGACTGGAACTGGAACTCAGCAAGAGGTCAGCCCCCTGACTGGCACAGGAACTCGGGGCGAACTCAGCATCTTGGCTGGTACTGGAACTCAGCAAGAGGTCAGCCCCCTGACTGGCACAGGAACTCGGGGCGAACTCAGCATCTTGGCTGGTACTGGAACTCAGAACGGACTCAGCATCTTGGCTAGCACTGGAACTCGGAACTGACTCAGCATCTTGGCTAGCACTGGAACTCAGAGCGGACTCAGCATCTTGGCTGGAACTGGAAATGGACTCAGCCTCTTGGCTGATACTGGAACTCAGAACGGACTCAGCATCTTGGCTAGCACTGGAACTCAGAGCGGACTCAGCATCTTGGCTGGAACTGGAAACGGACTCAGCCTCTTGGCTGATACTGGAACTCGGAAGAGATTCAGCTGCAGGGCTGGACGCACCCCTCTGGCCGGGCTGGGACGTCTCTCTAGCGTTAGCTTCAGGAGTCGTCTGCCGAGCAGGGTCCAAGAGGAAACAGCCATGGTATCCCCAGAGCATGCTAGCAGGGTGAAATGCAAAAAATGGGTTTCTCCGGACCCCAAGCCGTTGAACATGCCTTCTCTCAGCTATAGCTTCGGGGGTATTCTCCAAGGCTGAATCAGAACAAGGTCTATCACAGTCCTCTTGGAATATCATCTCATCCTCAAGAGCAGTAATTGAAGCAAAACTTATGGGCTGGATGCCCACACTGGAATCAGGAACAGAACCGGGACCAGGACCCGGGCTGGCATCCAAGTCTGAAGTGGACAGGAGCTGGACGGGGACTGGGACCCGGACTAGAAAGAGTCTGGACTGGAGCAGGAACTCTGAACAGGAGCTGAACCGGGACTGGGACCTGGACTGGAATCAGAGTCTGGACTGGAGCAGGAACTCTGAACAGGAGCTGAACCGGGACTGGGACCTGGACTGGAATCAGAAGCTTGACTGGCAGTGCCCCTCAAACTGGACTCAGGAGCTTGGCTGGGAGCGCCCCGCGAACTGGACTTTAACTGAGGCTCGGTCTGAAGCACCACTCTAACTGGCCTTAGGAGCTTGATTGGAGGTGCCCTCTGGACTGGAAGCGGAGGCTCCACCTGAACCACCCTTCGGACTGTCACCGGAGGCTTGGTTAGAAGCACCCCCTCGAACTGGACTCAGTGGCTTGACTGGACGGATCACTTGGACAAGAACCGGAGGCTCGACCCGAAGAGCCACTTGCACAAGACTTGGAGGCTCAATTAGAAGTGTCCCTCAGACAGGACTCAGAGGCTTGACTGGACAGGTCATTTGTACTAGAACCAGAGGCTCGACCTGGAGCGCCACTTGCATAGGCCTCGGAGACTCCGTCAGAAGCACCCCTTGGACTGGACTCAGAGGTTTTAAAGGGCGTGCTACTTGAACGAGGACTGGAGGCTCGGCCCGGAGCACCACTCGAGCAGGAATCAAAGGCTCAATCGAAAGCTTCCCTCGGACTGGACTCGGAGATTTAAGTGGAATCGTTACTTGGACTGGAATCGGAGGCTCAGTATGAAGCACCCCCCGGACTGGACTCAGGTGCTTAGGTGGCAGTGCTACTTGAACTGGAGTCAGAGGCTTGGTTTGAAGTACCCCTCGGACCGGCTTAGGAGCTTGGCTGGACTTGACATCCCGAACAGGAGCTGAACTGCGAGAGGAACCCAGATTGCTCTGGACCAACGACTGGGGAGTCCTGAGCGTGGGCCTTCCACAGCGTATTCTTTCAGCCTCTGCTTCTGAAGTATCCCGCAGGCCTGGCTCCTCAAGAAGTCTGGAGCGGTATTCATAAAGCTTAGTAAAAGGATCGATATCCGAAACTGGGCTATGGTGGACCCTACGCCCCTGGAGATGCTTTCTCTCGGCTGCCGCTTCCAAAGTATCTCTCAGTAGTTATACTACAGCAAGAAGCCCTCACTGGATGCCCACCGGAAGGGTGAAAGGCCAGATTTTAGGACTCAGGCTGTAAAAATACCAGCTAGGTTTAAAGATCTATGACTGGCTGAGCAAGGACTTGCTTTTCCTGTAAGTTAATATGTGTCCCCGCTTGGGATCCATCCACTGGAATAGTGATGGGTCAATTTACATACCTTTAACAGCTAAAACAACTGAAAAAGTACTGACTAGGCCAAACAACAAGTAAATGATTTAATATTTGAGAATCTGCAAAAAAAGCAGGTCTGAACAATGAGTCCTGCCACAAATTGGTACAATTTTTAATTCAAATATAGCACCTGTAATGAAAGATCAGATGAATAAAATGGAGCTTATTAGTTTTGGTATACAATGATACAGAGGTAATACAGAGTTCATGAGAAAGGTATGAAAAGTATTGCAGCCGGAAGATGTGAAACTGTTATCTCAACGCTTCCCAAAACATGTTGATAATTAGCAGTAGCTGAGAACGGAAGGAGGTGGGCACATCAGATAGCAGATCGCATGGGAAAGTATGATCTCAGAAAGTGAGAAAGATTAGGAGCTAGGTATCTCACCATTCACTTCTATGGAGAAGATAGAGTATAAAAGAGGGGAGATTTTGGCTTAGTTTGAGAGTCTTCTCCAAAGCTTCTGTCAGACGGCGAAGCTCTGTCCGGTTGTACCCAGAATCTGTCTGCTGAATGTACCTGATTAAAGTCTGATGTGCAAATAAAATCCTTATTCGAAATGATGATTTGTGGGCTTAACTTAATGATGAAAGGCTGTAAGTATAAATGCTTCTGCTGTATCAGGCTATCACTCGCTGCATTATATAACTTGTAACCTAAATCCAGTTTGTCATAAGGCTGGTATCTATTCCTTGCCAGTGCTGAGAGGCGGACTAATGCGGGTCTCTTAGATCTAACGTCTCTCTCAGTGGCAATTCCTCTTAGAACTTCACAACCCCCTGATTACCCCAGTACTAGTGCTATTTAGGGATGGAGTCAGATTAAGGTCACCCTAGCCTTCTTGGGGGGGCTTGGGACCCCTTAATTCTCAACATTGGTGACCCAGCGTTCGATTTAAACACGCCATGAGAATTTTTGTCAAAGTGGGGATTGATTCTAGCTCTTGACTAAAATTCTGTCACTGTCTTTCAATATTCTGTTCTGTTCTTTCTCACCCCCTTTTTCTTTCTCCCATCCTGTCCACCTCTTTGATTTGCGTGATGTGCGCAAGAGTGTGCTTGTTGTGTGAATGAAGCATAACAACGAATCCAGGCGACTGCGATTTGGGGTTTGCTGTAAGTTTATTTCAATGTTCAAAATCTTTGGATTGGTCTTTATGCTAGCGTTCTCGCTTAACAATCCTTAGAGATTGCGCATTTTCTGTTTCCCATCCCACCTTCTGTTCTGTCTTAATCCCTCCTTTTCCAATCCCTGTCCCCTTGTTTTCACCATTCTGTTCTTTCCTCTTCTGTCGACCTTACTTTTTTCCCCTATCCCTTTTCCTGTTCTCCTTCATCCTAACTTCTTCTGCCTACCTCTGCCTATCGGTCCCCTGGGTCTATTCCTGCTCTTCTCTTTTCTGTAAAGTTTCTTTGATGTTCCTGTATCGGGGGAATTTTCTTTACTCTAGGAGAACAGCACGCTTTCAGATTGCTCCCTTCTAAAATCCTTCTGGTTTCTCTGTTCTTATTGCCACTCTTCAAAACTGACAGCCCCCACCTTTTCACATCTGCTATTGCCTTCACTCTGTGGGTGCGACACATACTTTTGATCTTGTGCTGAAACAGTTATCCACGAGATTTTTTAATGTCTCGGGACTGTCCCTTTTACTCTATTCCTCCTCATTCTTTCTGTTGGACTTCCTACAACTTTCTTTTGTAGCTGCTTACCGTCGTCCAACTGCTGTTTTCCCCTTATCTCTCTACGTATTTTTCCTTTTGAGTTCGTGGTGTATGCAAGATCTAAAGTTTTCTGCACTACAGAATACCCTATTCTATTCTTTCAGTCCTCTGAACTATGCTTTCCCTTTAACAGCCCACAAAGCCCCCCCTTCTTCCTGTACTTTTCTCGGCTCTTTTTCTTAGCGCTGTATTACAACCTCTGATTTCCGTTTCTCCTTATGCCTGCGGGAAACTGTAGTGGATATCTCTGAGTGCTATCGTTTCAGCTGTTACACACATTTCCTGGTCTTGTATGAATAACTGCGTAGTATCTCTTATTTTTTTTGTCAGTAGGAGTGTGTCCGCTTTTTTTCTTTTGCATCTTTTTGTATGTCTCTGCACTCCGTCTGATTTGGATGTTTGTGTGAACTATACTGTTCCGTCTCTGCTTTTCTTAGTTCTTATCTCTGTATGCCGCTGTCATACAAGGCACTGGTTTCCACCTGTCTAAATCTGGCTCGGCGCATTTCCTATTCTTTATTATTTATAGCGTAGTTCAACTGATTGCTCTTTTTCACAACTGCTCAGTTCTGTGCTCTCACCCCACCCCCATAGCCGTTCTTTTTCCCTTAAGTCCAATCTGAATCCCTTCCTTCACAACATTTTGTTCTTGTCCCCCTTTTTCTGCCACAATAATCCTCCCTGCCCTCCTCTCTGATGCTCTACCGACTGTTCGTGGTCCGTGTAAAATTTATAAGGGTGTGGCCCGCACGATACCAATTGGGGTAACTTAACACCTTACATACACCTTTTTGGCTTCCTGTGCAAACTAGAAATCATTTTTTTGATTCCCTATAAAACTATCCCTTTTCCTTCTCAGTCCCATGTGGTGTGAGTCTTGATTATATACTCCCTCTTGGGCTTCGAATAAACTTGCCCGAAGAGCTGTAAGTTCTAAACCCCTTTTTCTCACATATTTTTTTTAATATCCTTATCCTTATCCAGGCTCCCGAAACTGCCATTTCTTTCCGTAACTTTTAAAAGTTTTTCCTAACAAGTGCTGTAGTTCACTATCTCAAGGACATGAGAATCTGGGAAGATTGCCCACTTTAGCTGCCTTATCAGTCCAGCACTGCTTTGGCAGAGGAGGCTCTACAGTTCACTTTTAAAAGCTACGAAAGTGATTTTTTTTCTCTCCTCTCCCCCTTTTCCGTTCGTTTTTGTCCCTGTTCTATGCTGAAGTGGTACAAGTTAAACAGTCATTTACACAGGTATTCTTTTTTAACCCTCTGTCAACTGTATTGTTCCTAAAATCCGTCTAACTAACTCTCTCTCATGTCTTTCAACTCCGGTTTCCCCTCATAATTGTAAAATGACTTATCTTTTCATGCCTCATGCTGCCAAGTCCGTTATACGTGCACCTCTGAGCATGTAAGATTGTACGGATGTATTTCTGCTTTCACTTTTAAAATTATGGCACTGCATTTTAGTCTTACTCTGCATTCTCCTTTTATCAGGGCATACTTTTTTCTCCTCTTTTGTGTCATTCTATTAGGACGTTGTCCCCCACTTTCCAAAATTTTCTGCTCATATTGCTTTGACTTTTGAGCGTTTCTTTCTCTTTTATCTCATTTCCCTTAAACAATAGACCGTCTGAGACTCTAATGCTTTCTCATTCTGTCTCTGAGCCGTGATTTTAACCCCGAGACAGGTTTTTCTTTCTTTTTGTGCTGCAAGTGACAGTTTGATAGACCTTATCGTGCCACACCTTCAAACATACATTACTTGACTTTCCCCTTTAAAAAACCCAGCTTTCTCCTTCTTTGTCCTAGTGTGGTTTCCTGTGATCACATTACAATGCTTCTAGGAAGCCTTAGTCCGGAAACTAAAAATTAACCCTTACTTAACAGAATCAAGCGATATGCTGGTAGTAATGAAATTTAGATTGCCGTTATTTTAAAAAACACAGTAGAAGACATTAGAAATTTTTGCCTTAAAGGAGCTGTCGTATTAAGTGTAGAATTGACAGTTTCAGCTTTCATATGAACACATAATGATTACGGCTGTCTATCTGAGTAAGTAAAGTAATAACGCAGTTAGAATTGTCATACTTTCTCAAACATTAACTCCCTGGTTCCTTACACAATAGTTCCTAAGAACTGCAATACGTTTGATCTGATAAATTATAACAGCAGAAAGTTTTAATATGAAAAATTAAACTTACAGTTTTTATGTGCTGTATAGTTCTATTTTCAGTAGCCGTAATGTCCAATGCTTGCAGTGAGCAGTAAACTCAAATTAAGCACAGGAAGCACACTTCCCTTCTGGTTTTTATTCTCCTTTTCCTATAACATCCACGTCAACATTAAATCCTTATAACAATTTCTGGTTCTCCTTAAACTCTCTACAGGATTACTGCTAAATCATATTAAAAGTTTTACTTCCCAGAAGCAGTCTTTTAACCACAATGTTACCCTCTAGATAAGATTCTCGTATGCTTTGGATCTCCGATACTCTGGTTCTAGTTTCTTGTACTCTATTTTAATGGTGTACTCGTTTAAAAGAAATATAAGTTACAGCCCCAGCACCGTACTATCGTGTTAGTTTAATACAAGCCTGCTTATCTTCAGGAAACATTGATTTTTGAACAGTATTATAGATTGTCAGAATTATAAATTGTCCCCATATTTAAGTCCCATTTTAAGGACTATATTATAACGTTATCTACAAGAAATACTACACTTCCTCGCTTGCATTGTGATTTTCGTCCTGGCTTATTTTAAACACTTGTAATAATGAGCTATGTTATAACATTTCCTGATGAATATTTCCACGTCCTGAGAATGACAATCATTTTTAAATAATATGGTTCTATAATGAATTAAATTGTGTAAGTCTTTATAACAAATTTTCTGTTTTTACTCGACAGCATTGTAAACCGGGATCCAACACAGAAAGTTACATAAAATTACAGTGGTTTATTGTTACATTAAGAGCTAGATAATCCCTTGTATAACTTATATGATAGTAGAAGTATTATGTACTATATAGAAGCATTCCTTTACTTTTACCTTAATAGATATGTATATAAAATAAGTTTTACCTTTTTGATTGAGAAGATAATGGCTGCGTGCCATGATAATACAGCGTTGCTTCACATCTCAAGTTATTTCCTGTTGTTTCTTTATAACCCAACCCACCTTCTCTTTCCTTCTAATGCTGCAGCTGTTCTGTTTGTCATCATTTAGACATACCATTTCAGTCACTGACTAGTATGTATGTTTTATGCCGTATCATTGGAAGTTCTTGATGTAAGAATCACATGTTTTAATTTGTTCTTTTCCCCTTTCACCTGTTTAGCCACAAAAGCTTCCTGCCATCGTATTGGGGTTTATTTTGTTTATTATGTTCCTTTTCTGAGTGTATGGGTATTAATTTGTCATATTTATGGGTATAGACTTGTCATATTTACACCACGATTCTGGTGTCCTGTTTCAAAATTTATTGATTTCTATGCTTCTCTTATATTTTCCTGTTTAGATGCGACTTCCAACCTATCCGGTACCCGCCCCAAAAGCATTTAATATGTATTTACCTTTATTTCATTTATTCTAGGGGTATAGCTCTGGACTACACATGTTACAATGCCTTTCTTGCCTTTAGTTGAAATCGGTGTTCCAGTTACATATATGTTTCTCCCCTGTTACTCTTATTATAGTATGTAGAAGTATCATGTTTTGTTTAATGTCTATATTTTGTTTCCATACACAGCTTCCAATATAACTTTTCTGCCTTACATTACAAATTAGGTAGGCCCAGTTTTTACCATATAATATGTACACTTTATTTTTGTTTCGTAGCTGGATCCTTAAATGCTTCAGAATCGGCTGCCGCCCTTAAGGTGCCCTGCAGTTCGTCCCTCATATGCCAAGCTCTGCTGTTCCAGGCTGGAGATTATTGCCAGGTCCTTGTTTACATTTTGTAATTTAAAATTGGGAAATTTTTACTCCAATTCCCTATACTCTATCCCTTTTCTATTTCTATATCTTTATCTTGCAATAAGTTAGAACAATTGACCATTACTGGTACTGGCTGGGATTGCGGTAAAACACCCCATATTGGGACTAATATCTGCCATAAGCAGGTTAACCTTGGTTGGGGTGACAGTAACTAAAATTATAGATTTTGGAATATACACCTGTTTTAAGGTGTCCTCTAGTGAGGTGTTTGATTTTGCGTAACTGGCATATTTGGCCCCCTTGGATATGCTTATAGCTGGTGTCGATCAGTTGCTTGGGTTTAATTACTGATCTAGAGTTTAGTCGGGAGGGTGCCTGTCCTAAATCCGGCAGGGTATATCCTGGATTTCTGAGTCTAGAACACTTAGGAACGTTAACTGGGGGTGTGTATAATCCCTATTTTTCTGACTTTTTTCTTTAATACTTTTACTAATTTTAACGCTTATATTGGGTTGTGAGCAAATGTTAGTTCTCTGTCTCTCCAAATTGTGGGGATTCCTTTACCATCCATTTTGTGAGTAGTTAAATCTTGTACAAGTACTTTGATGGTGGAGTGAGTTCTTATTTCTTTGGACAGACTACATAAGGTCTAGACATTAAAAGTTATTTGAGTTATGAAAGATACGTAAGAGTTATTGGATTTATACTGAAGATACATAAGAGTTTTTTTTGGAGTTATTACAGAAGATGTTTCAGATAGTGTAGAAATAGTTAGATTGAGTTCAGGAACTGATGCTCTGCGAGGCTTCCACTTGCTGAGGGGCAAATCCTTGTGTTGTCCGTTTGGTAGGTGACAGTGCCTAGTTAGGGATTGTTAGAGGTTTAGATACAGTTAGGGTACTAACACAAACATAGTTTTAGGGACATGTAAATACTTGGATATAGCTTAGGTACTAACCCAGATTTCGTCATAAATTAGGGAATTTAGCGAGCATGGTTAGAGTAGTTAGGGAATGACGAAACAGACATTTGAGTCCTTTAGCATAGATTTTGCACGGTGCGGTGTCCCCCGCCTTATATCTATCTGTCTACCCAGCGCAAGGGTAACACAGTAGTGGGGGTGTGCCGTTAAGGTATCACCCAGCGAGACGTAGGAGTGACCTTTCGGATTTCCTCCGTGCATCTGTAGTTCATTGTCACGTTAGTTGTGATAATCTACGGAGTTGGTAATTTTTAGTTGTATTCATAGTCGGATTTCTATTGGCAATTGTATATTCGGATTCTTTGTGGAGATATAGGTGTTTTATAAGACTAGATTTGCCAATATTATTTGACACAACCCAGATATCGGTGTTCTACCATACCAGAATTCTGGTACCCAATTCATTATGCTGCCTCTTGAGAGAGTGATACATCACTTCCCAGGAGACCACATAAATCTTATAAAGTTTTGCCAAATATGGCATTCCTGGAATAAGTTTCAGCCTGGACTCTCGTGGCCCCGTAAGGGCACCTTTAATACCAAAACTCTGCAAAGGTTATTAAACTTTATTTACACATACACACCCGATTCCACCCGTCATCTCCACTATCAGATCCTCAGTAGATGGCTATCGACTATTACTGATCACGTGATCCCAGACACTGTCGATCTGACATCGTTATTGATACCTGGTGAGGTCAATCTTAATCCACGACCTAGTAGACGGCCCCCTGCAAGAGGCGATTCACCCATTCCACATAAATTCAATGCTCCTAGTGTTAACAATCAGTGCCGGGACTGTCGCCACCGAGCTGAAGTACAGTGCAACCTTTGTTTCCAATTGGGACATTGCACCATGGAATGTCCATGCTGGCACTTTGCTCATAGTCAAAACCGTCAACCTCCTTCAGACTCCCCATCGCTACGTGTCTCTCGGATGCAGGTACGACAGCCACAGAGAGACCGCAGGCGACCGAGTGACCTCCCCTCGCTAAATAACTCACATCTCCAAGACTGTAGGAATGATTACTCTGATAATCATGGCCGCCGGTCTCAACCTGAAAAAGGCCCCCCCGACACTAATAGACGACCTAGAGACTACCGTTCCCGGCCTAGCCCTGATCGCTATCCTGATGTGCTCTGTTATCGCTGCCAACAATATGGTCATTATGCTGCTGAATGTCTTCAGACGCAGCCATATAGATTTAGAAAACCCCCAGAACGACAGTCATTCCCTTTGTGGAACCCGGATCAACGTAGACTGCAGTGACCACAGACCTAGGGATCAATATTAACCGCCCCATAATGACTGGACGTAATCCGAACCCGATCTAATTTTGTTGCTCTCAGTTACTCATACTACTCAGCTTCTCATTTAGTATCCAGAAACCATTTCTCTGTATATATATTGGTGTGATGCTTCTGTTTCTATTACAGGTGACATGTTTTTATTTTATATTTTTCTAGGTTTAATTGCAAGTGTATATTTATGGTACCATACAAACGGCCTAACTAAGTCAGCAAGTTATTTATTTGTTTCTATGCATACCTTCCCTGGGAAGTTCTTATCAACTGCAGGGATGAGTGATCCCCAGAGGATGTTCATTTTATGTTTTTTTATATAAACCTTAACTGACTTATTTATGCCATTTTACTTTATACGGGATCCCTTTAAAATAAAAGCTGTGTATTGCACATTTTTAAAAATGTTTTCTGCTTTAACTGTTACGCTGTTTAAATTGATGTGACATTCACTTCTTTAATTTTTTCATGAATATAAAGCCTTCATTTTTGAAATTTCTCTATGATATGTGTGATTTTCATTATTTCCTTGTCTAAGAAAGAAGAAATATTTAATAACCATTATCCGTTATATGGAATGAATGCGAGAAATATTCCCTTGAACTGGCCATTTGGGGGAGCATTTTGCGCTGATCATAGATTTTATAGTATTCTTGGACTGAGAATTGGTGAAGCTTTCAGACATAAATTGGGAAAATTATACACTCCACTTTCTGATTCCTTTCTATTTAAAACAGGTTATCACAATATGGCAACTATTACTCTTTTTATTTGTGTGCAGCGGTCCTGGAATTTATGCTTTGTGTATTTAACTAACACCTTGCTTCAACTAACTCTTACCACGTGGTGGCTTTGTCTTAAAGCAATATGCTTCTCCCGACTTCTTTGACTGACTGAAAAGGGTTACTTAAACTCTATGTGAAGGTCAATCAAGGGTGTCTACACCTTCGAATGTTTTTTTCTTCCATTTGTCTTTTTCGAGGAACCTTTTTCTTGCATTGCCGTCTGAATACGCCTTGCTGCAATTCAGATGTATAATATTTTGTTTTATTTTTATTTTTATATATTTTATCTTTTTTTTTTTTTTTGGATTTTTATAATTTTTCATTTTCGATGCTTTGTTTCTTACCAAGCCTCTTTCCTGGCCCCCATTTATACCCATGACCCGCCTCCTAGCATTCTGACTTCTTTCAATAACTTAACCACATAAATTGCACTACTGGTCTGTTTAAGTTTTGCCTTTCCCCAGATGGATACAGGAATTCCGTTGACGTCCCTCACCGAGGAGACGACTGCTAGCAAAGAAGAACTACCCGATAATGTATCTGATCTGAAGGCTATGTTGCAGCAAAGAATCGCTAAATTAAAAGACAGATGCACAGACCCCAACATTACCTGGTGTGAGAAACGAGACATTATTCAGCGTGAGTTTCAACAGATGCATCAATTGGTCCATGAGCAAAAGAGATAGGCTCTCCACTTACTGGAGTTACAAAAAGCTTTGAGCTCTACCCTTCCTTCTAAATCATCTAGCTCATAAGTCCTGCTGGCCTCCTGCAGCTGAGGGCTCAACCCTTGGTGAATGGTAGTCATCGTAGGTGAAGATTCCATATCTATTGGCGATAGATTGCGATGCATTGCCCTCCATACATCAATAGTTGAACATTTACCATCATCTCTAAATTCTAATTGTTTTTTTCTTCTCTTTTGTTCCATATACTTTACCATTGTTATTTGATCATGCCTTTGTAATAATTATTAATCTGTCTTGCATTTATGTAAATTGGCTTTTCATTATTGAACCCTTCTGGTTTCCCTTTTGCTTTTGTACTTAATTAGCACTGTTTTCTCCATGTTTACATTGTCTTTCATGTCTATTCAATTCACCCTGACTATGCCCACTAAGATATAGCAATGTATCATTCAAGCATACAGTTATTTTGCTTATTCCTTTGCCAGCCTGATTCTTGATGGACTGATTATGATAGTGTATGCCTAGAATAAAGACATGAAAAGATCCCACTTTGTACACCACAAGTACGTCTTCAAGATCTATCCAGGCCCAAATGATGTTAGATCCCCCAAAGTTGTGGCAATGACCTTTACACCTTGCAAACTACTGGACCACAAGTTTTGGGTCCATGTGAAAGATATACAGATTTACTCAGCCGCAGAACCAGATGTTACAAGCCTAACCATCTCAAGACCGACAACTTCCTTCAGCAAGCCAGCCTGAAAACCCAGCCCTGTTAGATCTTCCAGATCTCCGTCCAGATTCTTCAGCGCTTCTACCGCCTCAACCATGATCGATGAAAGAGACTTTAGAACTGATACTTAATTTGAGAACTACTGTTACTGTTTATGGACATTATAGATTCATATTTTGTTTTATTTTCAGTTTAGCAGTAATCCTGTCTAGATATTGAAAAGGTTTTATTTCCTTTATTGTTCTAATTGTTTTTCCACGAGTTTCCCCGTCATTTCTGTTTATGTAATTTAAATTGAAGTCGATATTGCTCGGATACAAGGGTAACATCAAACCCTAATACTGGCTCTGATATCATAATGTAGATGTAAACTCTGTTAGTATCAACCTGTTATGCAATTGTTTAACTTTGGTGTAGGCTTATTTAAGCTGCATGTCTTTCTGTAGGTTTGACTAAGCTCCAAGTGGGGTAATGGATATATAAATTGCTTCCCGTACTTCCAGGTCATTATGCATATGTCAAGATCCATGCATGACATTTGTTACCATTTTTGCTGTGTTGGGCAACCTCATACTTGCTATCCACTTATTAATGCTCATGATTGGATGCCAATGATGAGTACTAGTAAGGTCCAGGAATCCCGACCTATTTACAAACCTTAAACAGCCTGCAATCTGAATACTAACCACATATTTGTTGAACCCATAACAATGCTTAATCGAAACCACTGTTCCTTCCCAAGACCACTGAGATAGATACATTAGATTATCTCCCCATGTACTATGCAACAGATACAATAGAAGTCATAGAAAGACCTGAAAGTATTTATTAGTATGATCCACCTGAAATTGCTATTACCCGTATATCTATATTTCATGGGATTTTGTAGATGAACTCATGGATTTGTCCCAAGGGATTGGGTAATATAAAGGGAATTCCATATGCCCAAATAATATATCACTTTCCTATCTTGCACCATACCTTCTAGCAATTTGTAAGACCAAAACTCCCCCTCTCGTTTGATAGCTTGCCACCTTCTGGAATGGATGATGATGAGCTTGACGAGCTTTGTGTCACCCCTCCTCAGAGGGGGTGACAAGTGGGGAATGTATAGTTATACTACAGCAAGAAGCCCTCACTGGATGCCCACCGGAAGGGTGAAAGGCCAGATTTTAGGACTCAGGCTGTAAAAATACCAGCTAGGTTTAAAGATCTATGACTGGCTGAGCAAGGACTTGCTTTTCCTGTAAGTTAATATGTGTCCCCGCTTGGGATCCATCCACTGGAATAGTGATGGGTCAATTTACATACCTTTAACAGCTAAAACAACTGAAAAAGTACTGACTAGGCCAAACAACAAGTAAATGATTTAATATTTGAGAATCTGCAAAAAAAGCAGGTCTGAACAATGAGTCCTGCCACAAATTGGTACAATTTTTAATTCAAATATAGCACCTGTAATGAAAGATCAGATGAATAAAATGGAGCTTATTAGTTTTGGTATACAATGATACAGAGGTAATACAGAGTTCATGAGAAAGGTATGAAAAGTATTGCAGCCGGAAGATGTGAAACTGTTATCTCAACGCTTCCCAAAACATGTTGATAATTAGCAGTAGCTGAGAACGGAAGGAGGTGGGCACATCAGATAGCAGATCGCATGGGAAAGTATGATCTCAGAAAGTGAGAAAGATTAGGAGCTAGGTATCTCACCATTCACTTCTATGGAGAAGATAGAGTATAAAAGAGGGGAGATTTTGGCTTAGTTTGAGAGTCTTCTCCAAAGCTTCTGTCAGACGGCGAAGCTCTGTCCGGTTGTACCCAGAATCTGTCTGCTGAATGTACCTGATTAAAGTCTGATGTGCAAATAAAATCCTTATTCGAAATGATGATTTGTGGGCTTAACTTAATGATGAAAGGCTGTAAGTATAAATGCTTCTGCTGTATCAGGCTATCACTCGCTGCATTATATAACTTGTAACCTAAATCCAGTTTGTCATAAGGCTGGTATCTATTCCTTGCCAGTGCTGAGAGGCGGACTAATGCGGGTCTCTTAGATCTAACGTCTCTCTCAGTGGCAATTCCTCTTAGAACTTCACAACCCCCTGATTACCCCAGTACTAGTGCTATTTAGGGATGGAGTCAGATTAAGGTCACCCTAGCCTTCTTGGGGGGGCTTGGGACCCCTTAATTCTCAACAGTTGGGTCAGACAAAAGTTTCTTCCGGTAATCGCGGAGGGTCAAAAAACGATTCACAGAAAAAATTGGGTTGATATAGGGATCCGACCATAAATTAAGAACTACGCCCGGATTGTCCCTAAGGATAAAGGTCATGTGCAGCAAGCCCCGCTGGACGGATGATCTCGCCGGACTCATGGCCTTTGCATTCTGTCGCGTTCTCGAGGACCTTGGCATTCTGTCAGGCTTCTTCCCCGGGAGCATTGGGTTCGTGAGTCCTTGGACCACTACCGTGGAGCAGCAGTGGCAGGCAAGGTCATCTTCGAGGTAGAGACGAGGCAAGACTGGACTGGAACCCCAGACTGGAGTTCTGCACAGGAATACACAGGACTGGAACACACCGGACGGGTGCGCACTGGACTGGAACCCACTGGACTGGAACACACTGGAGTGGAGCCCACTGGACTGGAACCCACGGGACCGGAACCTGCTGGACAGGAACACACTGGACCTAGGCTTCACCTACGCTTAGCCACCGTTCCCCGAGGGTTGAGCCCTCAGGTTCGGGCAGCCGGCAGGGCTTACAGGAAAATCTGAACTGGAACTAGCAGGCAGGAACAACAGGAGTCAGGATACAGAAGTGCCCCCAGGCACCTAGGCGAAAGCAAGGCAGACAGGCAGGGAATGTCCATGTCCGGGTTCCGGCAATAGTCAGGTCTGACCGCAGGCAGAGAATATCCAGGTCCAGGCAGTAGGCAGGTCAGACAGCGGGCAGAGAGTAGTCAGATTCAGGCAATGGTCAGGTCAAGGAGCAAGACTATGGCTGGAGCTCCAGTAACAAGGAGTACTGGCAACAGACAGGACTAGGGCTGAAGCTCCAGAAACAAAAGAAAACACACATGGGAAAACCAGAAAGCTAAACACAAGAAGACTAGTAAAGCTGTACACAAGCTAACAGGAAAGTTATGCCCAAGCTAACCAGTCATACGCTAGAAACTCACACTAAGCAAACACAGGAGAACTAGTAAAGCTTTACACAGGCTAACAAGCAAAGCTGTGCCCAAGCTAACTAGTCATACACTAGGAACTCACACTAAACTGGACACGGTAGCAGTGCACAGAGCACTCTAACATACCAGGGACCTTAGATGATGCAAAGGCTGCAGTCTCTAAGTGCTTAATAAAGCCCTTCAACACCAGAGGCGCAGCTGCAGCAATCTCTAAGTAACTATGGAGGCTGTTCAGGCACAAACCACAGAGCAGGCAGAAAGCACAGTGAAACACAGAGAGGCTTCCCACACCCAGGTGTAGTGTAGTGAAGCAATTAGAGTCATGCTGGAAGCAGCCAGCAAACACAGAGAGAGAGAGAGCTAACCCAGGCAACACCCACAGGTGCAGTATAGTGAAGCAATTAGTGTCATGCTGCTGGATGCAGCCAGCACAGAGAGCCAGAGCTAGCTCAGAAAGGACAGACAGAAGAAAGAGGAGCCAGTTAGGAAGCTGACCCCCAGGAACAAGGTAAGTCTGAGGGTGGTCACGGCCACAGACGTGACAACATATCAGCATTGCCACCATTTCAGCTGCCAATGGATACAGTGTTGTACATGGCCGAGCATAGGTCAAGATGCTAATACACAGTCTACCAGATCCTCCTAATAGTCAACTGGCAGAGATGACTAGCATGCACACATGTGACCCATGGGGCGGGGCATAGTGGCCTGGACCTCTCATATAACATATTGGGTGATCACCTATCCTGATGGACTCCGTGTTATGTCAGTGAATGGCTAGATTCACACACGAGCAAATGCAGATGTTGGTTAACAATTAATGCACATCACTTATGCTTGCTTATAGCACATCATAGAGTGGCTATGATTGGGCATGAGTGCACTTACTGAGCTTCTTTCCATATACCATACACCAAAGGCTGTCTCTAGCTAAAGACTATCCTGTTGTCCTCTTTAATGGGCCATCCAAGGATCACTATCCAGGCCATTTGTGAGATAGGTGCTGACAGTAATGTGGCCCATCAGAATGTGGCACCAAGGATAAATAGCTGGGGATGAAGGTTGGCCCCTTAGAAACAGCTGAGCCTGGATAATGACACACCTAGAAATATGGCAGTGCCTACTGTGATCAAATGCACCCAGGGTGCCATGTTTATTCCTTTCTGCATCACCCAAGTTGACACATAAGTCGATCTATCATCCACAATATAGCTGAGAGATCTAGTGGCCAATGGTTAGTGGAGTGGGCTAAGCACTTGGGAACCTGAGTTCAATTCCCACTATACATCTGTGTGACATTGGGCAAGGTATGTAACCCTCCAATGCCCCAGATACCAACATGAAACAAATTATGAGGCCAGTAGAGACCAAAACATAACCTGTATAGAATATATAAGCTGCTGTAGCTCCACCACAGAAAGGTGGGAAATCCAGTTCCTGGCCCTTCCAGCAAACCCACACACCAATATTGCATTTTGGAAGCTGGATAAGCAGTACCTTACCTCTCTCTGCTACCACCTCAAGCTGCGGTGCTTTTGGTGGAAGTGGAGGATTTTTGACCTAAGGCCCTTGATTTCTCAGCATAAAACAAATTGTCTGTGGTGACAAAGTAGCACGGAGTTTACTTTGTGTTCAGATATCACAGATATCTGTCTGCCTCCATGGTCTCAATTTGTGCTACCTCTCATCCATGTTAGTCTGGTCCATACTGCACACACTGATGAGCGATGGCGCTTATTATTCATCCCTTAAAGATGCTACCTCCCATGCCAATACTGTATAGAAGGGATTGTTGCCATGTCAGGAGTGTTTGTGGCACATTTGCACTTTGCAGAGCATTTCACTTTGCAAAACACTCTCAGCCCTGGTTTGTACCCTTTCTGTTTGTGCATGTCTGCCTGCACATGGCATGCAGAAGGTTTAGGGTGCTCCTTTTGCACAGAGGCAGGCACACGTTTCGGATCCACACAGATTTCAAAGCAGTGCAGAACATATTGGGTCACTAGTTAGGGTGCCTGGGCATCCCTACAACTGAGGGAACAACAATAGTGGGACAGCGGTTAGAGTAAGTGTTGAGAGGATTCAACACAGCCAGAGTTACTATGATTTGGGTTCTTTGAGACAGCTCCAATGTGAAACATGGTCCATGTTGGGACCAAGAAGCCTGGAAAGTTAAGTAATTTACAGCTGCACTATTTCTGAAAAATTGATTAGAGCACTAATGGTGAAGAAGTTTTACAAAACGTGTGCAATGATTAAAAAGATGGGATGAAAAGTTTAGTCCTGTATGGTCTGTAAGAGGCCTTTGACGACATATGAGCACACAAAAAATATAGTTAAAATATTTTTTTAACCAGATGATATGTATAGTGTGTAACCATCTCAGTGGGGATTTTTTGCTTTATTAAATCTTATATTTTCCCCTGAGGTTCAGTTAGATTTATACATGTTGGTACCTAGGTTAATTTCATCTTATTGTTGGAAGAGAGCTGATATTCAGTAAAGCGAAAGCTACATACCTGTAGAAGGAATTCTCCGAGGACAGCAGGCTGATTGTTCTCACAAGTGGCTGACGTCCACGGCAGCCCCTCCCATCGGAGATCTTCACTAGCAACAACGTTTGCTAGCCCTCGCGTGCGCATGCGCGATCGTCTTCCCGCTCGAACGCGAGCGTGTTCGCCAGTCCAGTAAATAGCAAAGACAAGGGAAGACACAACTCCAAAGGGGAGGTGGGCGGGTAGGTGAGAACGATCAGCCTGCTGTCCTTGGAGAATACTTTCTACAGGTATGTAGCTTTCGCTTTCTCCGAGGACAAGCAGGCTGCTTGTTCTCACAAGTGGGGTATCCCTAGCCCCAAAGCTCACTCAAAACAACAACATTGGTCAATTAGGCCTCGCAACGGCGAGGACATAACTGAGATTGACCTAAACTTATCCAACTAACTGAGAGTGCAGCCTGGAACAGAATAAAAATGGGCCTAGGGGGGTGGAGTTGGATTCTAAACCCCAAACAAATTCTGAAGCACTGACTGCCCGAACCGACTGTCGCGTCGGGTATCCTGCTGAAGGCAGTAATGAGATGTGAATGTGTGCACAAATGACCACGTCGCGGCCTTGCAAATCTCTTCAATAGTGGCTGACTTCAAGTGAGCCACTGACGATGCCATGGCTCTAACACTATGAGCCATGACATGACCCTCAAGAGTCAGCCCAGCCTGGGCATAAGTGAAGAAAATGCAATCTGCTAGCCAATTGGATATGGTGCGTTTCCCGACAGCCACTCCCCTTCTGTTGGGATCAAAAGAAACAAGCATTTGGGCGGACTGTCTGTGGGGCTGTGTCTGCTCCAGATAGAAGGCCAATGCTCGCTTGCAGTCCAATGTGTGCAGCTGACATTCAGCAGGGCGGGTATGAGGACGGGGAAAGAATGTTGGCAAGACAATTGACTGGATCAGATGGAACTCCGACACCACCTTCGGCAAGAACTTAGGGTGAGTGCAGAGGATTACTCTATTATGATGAAATTTAGTATAAGGAGCATGGACTGCCTGAAGGTCTTCGTCTACTCCACTTAAAAGGCCAACGCTCTCTTGCAGTCCAAGGTGTGGAAGCTGCTTTCGCCAGTGTGGGCATGAGGACAAGGAAAAAATATTGGCAAGACAATGGACTGGTTCAGATGGAACACCACCTTCGGTAGGAACTTAGGGTGCGTGCACTACTAAGGCCTGAAGCTCACTGACCCTACGAGCTGAAGTAACAACCACCAAGAAAATGACGTTCCAGGTCAAGTACTTCAGATGGCAGGAATTCAGAGGCTCAAAAGGAGTTTTCATCAGTTGGGTGAGAACGACATTGAGATCCCATGACAATGGTGGTGGTTTGAAAGGGGGCTTTGACAAAAGCAAACCTCTCATGAAGCGAACAACTAAAGGCTGTCCAGAGATAGGCCTACCCTCTACATGCCAGTGATAAGCACTAATCGCACTGAGATGAATCCTTATGGAGTTGGTCTTGAGACAAGACTCTGATAAGTGTAGGAGGTATTCAAGCAGGGTATGTGTAGGACAACAGAAAGGATCTAGGGCCTTGCTGTCACACCAGACGGCAAACCTCCTCCATTTGAAAGAGTAACACCTTTTCGTGGAATCTTTCCTGGAAGCAAGACTCAGGAGACACCCTGTGAAAGATCAAAGGAGGAGAATTCTAAGCTCTCAACATCCAGGCCGTGAGAGCCAGAGACTGCAGGTTGCGATGCACAAGCGACCCCTCGTTCTGGGTTATGAGGGTTGGAAAACACTCCAATCTCCACGGTTCTTCGGAGGACAACTCCAAAAGAAGAGGGAACCAAATCTGACGCAGATAGAAGGGAGCAATCAGGATCATGGTTCCACGATCTTGTTTGAGCATCAGCAAAGTCCTCCCTACTAGAGGTATGGGAGGATACGCATACAGAAGGATTTTTCCACAATGTAGGAGAAAGGCATCTGACGGTAGTCTGTCATGGGCCTGAAGCGTGGAACAGAACTGAGGGACCTTGTGATTGATCTGAGTGGCAAAAAGATCCACCAAGGGGGTACCCCACGCTTGGAAGGTCTTGAGGGCGACACCCATATTCAACGATCACTCGTGAGGTTGCATTACCCTGCTCAGCCTGTCGGCCAGACTGTTGTTTACGCCTGCCAGATAAGTGACTTGGAGAAACATGCCGTGCCCAAAGCCACATCTGGACGGCTTCCTGACACAGAGGGCGAGATCCGGTGCCCCCCTGCTTGTTGGACTAATACATGGCAACCTGATTGTCTCTCTGAATCAAGATGATTTGGTTGGACAGCCAATCTCTGAAAGCCTTTAGAGCATTTCAGATCGCTTGCAATTCCGGGAGGTTGATCTGAAGACCTTTTTCCTGAAAGGACCAGGCTTCCTGAGTGTGAAGCCCATCTACATGAGCCCCCCACCCCAGGAAGGATGCATCTGTCGTCAACACTTTTTGTGGCTGAGGAATTTGGAATGGTCGTCCCATTGTCAAATTGAATCGAATCATCCACCACTGAAGAGAATTCTGAAAGTCGGTGGATAGTTGGATCACATACACTAGATCCCCTGCAGCTTGATACCACTAGGAAGCTAGGGTCCATTGAGCTGACCTCATATGTAGACGTTCCATGGGCGTGACATGAACTGTGGAGGCCATGTGCTCCAAAAGTCTCAACATCTGCCGAGCTGTGACCTGCTGAGATGCTCGAACTATGGACACCAAGGATAGAAGGTTGTCTGCCCTTGCCTCGGAGAGATAAGCTTGAGATGTCTGAGTGTTCAGCAGAGCTCCAATGAATTCCAAGTTTTGGACTGGGGTGAGATGGGACTTGGGATAATTTACTACAAACTCCAGTAACTCCAGCACCTGAATAGTCATTCACATGGACTCCAAAGCACCTTCCTTCGAGGTGCTCTTTACCAGCCAATCATTGAGATAAGGGAACACATGTATTCCCAGTCTGCATATCGATGCTGCAACTACCGCAAGGCAGTTTGTAAACACCCTGGGCGCAGACGCTAGACCAAAAGGCAGTACACGGTACTGAAAGTGCTGTGTTCCCAGCCGGATTCGAAGATACCTCCTGTGAGCTGGAAGTATCTAGATGTGTGTGTAAGCATCCTTTAAGTCTTATGGAGGAGTGGCCTAGTGGTTAGGGTGGTGGACTTTGGTCCTGGGGAACTGAGGAACTGAGTTCAATTCCCGGCACAGGCAGCTCCTTGTGACTCTGGGCAAGTCACAACCCTCCATTGCCTGCCGCATTGAGCCTGCCATGAGTGGAAAAGCGTGGGGTACAAATGTAACAAAAATAAAATAAAAATAAAAGTCCAGAGAGTATAGCCAATCATTTTCCTGAATAATGGGAAGAAGGGTGCCCAGAGAAACCATCCTGAACTTTTCCCAGACAAAGAATCTGTTCAGGGCTCTTAGGCCTAGGATGGGACGCATCCCCCCTGTTTTCTGTTGCACACGGAAGTACCTGGAATAGAATCCCAGCCCTTCTTCCCCTGGTAGAACGGGTTTGACTGCATGGCCTTCAGAAGGGTGCAGAGTTCCTCTGCAAGTATCTGCTTGTGCTGGGAGCTGTACGAATTAGCTCCTGGTGGGCAATTTGGAGGTTTGGATTCCAGATTTAGGGTGTATCCTAACTGGACTATTTGAAGAACCCACCGGTCGGAGGTTATGAGAGGCCACCTTTAGTGAAAAAATATTAACCTCTCCCCAACCGGCAAGTTGTCCGGAATGGATACTTTTACTGTTGCTATGCTTAACTGGAGCCAGTCAACAGCCCATCCCTTGCTTTTGCTGGGGAGCAGCTGGGGCCTTAGGTGCACGCTGTTGACGAGAACGAGCACGCTGTGACTGAGCCTGGGCAGGCTGCTGAGAAGCCAGAGTGTACCTACGCCTAGCATAGGAATAGGGAGCACTCCTCTTCCATCCAAAATACCTCCTAGTTGAGGAGGTTGTAGCAGAAGATGGCCAGCGGGAGAGAGAATCCATAGCACCATTGTGCTTCTTGATCTGGTCAACAAGATCCTCTACTTTCTCGCCAAAAAGGTTATCCCCACCCCCTCCCGGCAAGGAACATCCGCCATTCACTGCTGGACCGAATGATCCAGGTCAGAGACATACAGCCATGAGAGTCTGCGCATCACTATATCCTGGGCAGCGATTCTGGATGCTACATCAAAAGTGTCGAACATGCCCCTGGCCAGGAATTTTGGACACGCCTTCTGCTGCCTGAACACCTGGCAAAAGGGCTCGGCCTGCTCCAGAGGGAGAGCATCAACAAAGCTGGAGTGTTGCCTCACCGAGTTCCGCAAGTGGACGCTCGTGAAGAGCTGGTATGACTGAATTGGGGCGGCGAGCATAGCGGCCTGATACGTCTTCCTCCCAAAAGAGTTCAAAGTTCTAGGTTCTCTGCCTGGGGGCGCCAAAGCATAGTCTCTAATACTCTTGGCTCTTTTGAGTGCAGAGTCCACCACCATGGAATTGTGGGGTAACCGAGACCTCATCTTCCCAGGTTCACCGTGGCTCTGATACTGGGAATCAATTTTTTTTAGGATCACGGGGCCAGACAGAGGGAACGACCAGTTCCGCATAAGGACTTCCTTCAGTACCTTATGCAAAGAAGCCGTCACAGCCTCTCTAGGTGGAGAAGGATAGTCCAAGACTTTGAGAATCTCAGCCCTGGGCTCATCCTCAACCTCCATAGGGAAGGGAATAGCCGTAGCCATTTCCCAGACAAAAGAGGTAAAGGACAGACTCTCCAGTGGAGATAGTCTCCTTTCTGGTGGAGGGGAAGGTTCAGAGGGAATTCCATTGGACTCATCAGAAGAAAAGTACCTGGGATCTTCCTCTGACTCCTACGAACGCTCCTCTTCAGTATCGGATAAGACCTCTCTCAGGGCACTCCGAGAATGAGCCTGCCTCGACACTGAGGAACGACGTCCTCGATAGTGATGTCGAGAGGCTGACGCCCGTCTGGACTGCAGCGAAGCTTCCTCCACCGACGTCGAAGTGGAGTTTACCTGGGTGGCAGCCGACACTGATGCCACAGGTGGCACCAAGGTCGGGGACCTCTCCACAGGTGAAAGGCCAGATGGCGCTGCAGCAGATGGTACGGAAGGCGCAAGCACCCCCGACACCGAAGCAGACTGGCACAGCAATCCTTCCAGAAGCTCTGGAAGCAGGGCCCAGATGCACTTGTTGAGAGCCGCCATCGTAGATGGCTGTGGGGTTGGTGGAACAACCAGTGGAAGAATCTGCCAAGATTTGGGAGCAGGTACCAGGCTGCCAGGAGACCGACGCATCGGCACCTCTTGTATAGAGGGGAAGCGGTCCTCTCGGCGCCAACGCTTTTCGGGTGCTGAATCCCTCGACAACCCGGAGCTCCTGGCACCGTGTGTCGAAGGAGAACGATGACGGTGCTTCTTTGTCTTCACTCGACGCCCGTCATCGAGACTCCTCGGTACCTATGAGGTTGAATCCTCGGATCTCCTCGGGGCCGGGTACGACGAAGGTCGGTCCCGGGGGGCCTGCATAACAGGAGGCCTCAAGGCAGGTGGAAACCCACTCGACGCCTCGCTGCTCCCAGCGCAAGTTGGTCTCTCAGCAACCATTACCTCTCCTCCCGACGTTGATGCTTCCCTCGATGTTGACGCTGACACCATCGACCTCGGTACCTATGTCGAAGGACCGGACCAAGCACCAAAAAGCTTTTCTCGAGACACTTTCCATTTCTTCATACGAAGACACAGGCTACAAGCGGCTGGGCTATGGTCGGGCCCAAGACACTGGATACACCATGCATGAGTATCGATACCTGAGATGGTCTGGTTGCACCGAGTACAACGTTAGAAGCCGCTGGGTATCTTCGATGACATGGAAGGAAAAACAACTTCAGCAAAATCAAAAGAAGCAATTGTGCCTATTAAAGGAGAACAGGGCACAAAAAAAGGGATGAACCCGACCCCACGGCCAAAAGGCCGGCCGCGTCAAAAAAACAAAGAAAACTTTAAAAAGGGGAAAAAACCTAAGGAAACTACGGGTACTGTTTTTTTAATAAAGAAAAAATAAAGAAAAATAAGTGAGAAACTCGAGAAGACTCTTTCCTGGGCCTCAAAAAGGAGCACAGAGGGATACCTGCCGCACCTCAATGTGGAGAAAAGAAAACTGAAGGGACACGCTCACACGACGGGTGGGAAGTTGCACACGCGCCAGAAGACGCTGGCAAATTTTTAAAAACTTTGCTTGCAAAATGCCGGTTCCTGGGCTGATGCGGACGTCGACCCACTTGTGAGAACAAGCAGCCTGCTTGTACTCGGAGAATCTTTTTTACCTCTGGAGCTGGCTCTGGAATCTTCTCCATAGGTTCTGTAAGGTTTACAGTCCAGCCCTCCGCTGTGGAGGATAGAGTGCTCTTTTATGCCAGAAGGTTAGCCTGCATGGTTCCTCTGTCTCTTCCTGGATGTAGTTTGGCAGCCTCTTTGATCCCAGCATGGTGTCTGTTGTACAGATGCCAAGCTACAGAGTGTGCTAGCAGGAAAGCAAGCAGGTTCCACTGTACATAGCCATACATAGCTCATACATAGACAGCCGATCATTATACCCCATGTCATGATTGGCTGGTATGCACCATGTGCCCGAGTTTGATGGTGATAACACCCGGAGACATGGGCAATCAAACCTGGTCACTACACCATCAGCACTCACATACAGGGGTGCAGCAGTCCATGCCTCGGGATTTACTGCAGTTTAGGCCTGTTGTTTGTGCAGGTTGAAAAAGTGTGGTCATTTCATCTTGGACATACTATTACTAATCATTTCTATAGCACTACTAGTCATATGCAGTGTCCCTAAAGGGCAATGGAGGGTTAAGTGACTTACCCAAGATCACATGGAGCTACAGTGGGAATTGAACCCAGGTTGCCAAGATAAAAAAGCCTGCTATACTAATCATTAAGCCACTCATCCACTCCACAGCTCATAGCTGTCCCATGTGATATTCAAAACTGACCAACCACCATATCACCATTTAGTCTCTGATTTTCAAAGCTAAGTGGGTTATAGGGCGGCGAGACCAATATTTATTATAGCGGTTAAGTTGATTTATGCAATGAGGATATTCATAAACAATAACCAGATAAATTATGCCACTGAAAATGGGGGTTTAAATTGGGGTGGTTACTTTTAACCGGCTATCACAGTGCTTGCCGCATTTTTGAATATCGACTCCAGTATGTCTGTGTTTCTTTTTGTAATTCATTTATTTATACATGTTCTGTACACATATTCACTTGTAACTGGTTTTATGTGTCAGTCACCAGTATGGCTCAAAGTTGCATTACTTCACATGTGTTTCTAAAGTTGATTATACCATTGGCACCCCATATAAGAAGCTTAGGGAAGCTAAGCATAACCAGCCACAAGCATGACCTCCATACATTAAAAACCGGCAGCAGCCACACTACATAGCAGAGCAGTAGTTGGTAGCACCCACCACAGTAACCAGCAACTTTGGGGCCTCAGGATCAACTCTCTCTGCAGCGACTGATATCCCTCAGTCTCCCAGCTCTCATTCCAGACACCATTCCAAGCTTTCGGCATCAGGGCCACTCCAGGTGCATCTCTCCCTCTTCTACCCCCTCCCCACAGTCCTTCTAACTTGCCTCGCTCACTACTGGTAGCGGCACCACAGTGATTAAAGCAGGCTGTCTTGGGGCATCGGCCATCCCTGTGACATGGAAACAGGAAGTTGCATCAGAGGAGACATCTGCTTTAATCACTGCAGTGCCACTACAGGAGGGGATCAAGGTAAGTTAGAAGGACTATTGGAAAATGGGGAGGGAGAGAGAGAGAAAGTGAGAGATGCTAAAACCATGAGAGGGGAGTGGGGAGAAGGAAAAGGGAGAGCTGCTAGACCTGCAGGAGGGAAGGAGGGGGCAGGGGGTCAGACAGAAAGATGTACTGGACCCAGAAAGAGGAGGGAGAAGGACAGATGAGGAGGGGGGTGGAGAAGAGGGGAGGGAGAAAAAGAGAGAGTGGAGACTGGGAGAGGGAAAGAAAGGGAGTAAAGATGCTGGATGGAAGAGAGGGAGAGAGACATTGGACTCAGGAAGGAGAGATACTAGACTGTGAGGGTGGAGTGAGGTGTCTGGGAAGAGAAGGGGAGAGATACTAGACCCATGGTGGGAGGTGCAGGAAGAAGGGAAAAAAGACGGGAGGGATAGGGAGACAGAGAAGAGCACAGGGAAAGGATACAGCGGGGCAATACTGGACAGAGAAGGGATAGGGACACACAAGAGCAATGCTGGATACCACGGGGAGTGAGGCATGTGATAGGGTCACAGAGAGGCAATCACTGGGGGAGGGATAGGTACATAGGGAGGAAATGCAGGACAGGGCAAGACAGAGACATGGGGTGAGATGCTCTATATAGGGGAGGTAGTGACACTGAGTGGGCAGATGCTGAACATGGAAGAAGGATAGGGACAGGGACACAAAGGGGAGATGCTGGACAGGGTGGATAAGGAGGCAGAGGGAAGATGGATGGTGAATATTTGCAAAGGTTGCAAAGGTTACTAAGGGCAATCTGATTACTGAGCTACCTTCAAAGGGTTTGCTTGACACAGTCTCCTTCGAATCCAAACTATATAGAGAGGAAAGGTCCCATAAATTTCTTTCTAAGAAGTTCCGAGAGAAGAGGACATTTCTGTGGGTAAGTCACATTATTCTATTTTGTGCTTGGTAACTTAAAGATTGGGTTTAAAAGAGGAACTGTAGGATATTGATAAACACAGTTAGAATTAAAAAAAAAAAAAAAAAAAAGCAAACTTTATTAACACATCTCCACACCCTTTTCCTCATAGAGGGGCATAATCGAAAGGGACACCCAAGTTTTGCTGAGGATGCCCTCGCAAAATGTCCCGGTGGAGGGGCGGGGACAAGATAGATATCCATCTTTCATTTCGATAATACGGTCGGGGACGCCCAAATCTTGACATTTAGGTTATCCTTAGACTTGGTCGTTTCTGATTTTCGGTGATAATGGAAACCAAGGACGCCCATCTCAGAAACGAGATTGGCCGCTGTCGTGGACAGGATGCTGGGCTTGATGGACCCTTGGTCTTTTCCCAGTGTGGCATTACTTATGTACTTATGACCAAATGCAAGCCCTTTGGTCATGGGAGGAGCCAGCATTCATAGTGCACTGGTCCCCCTGACATGCCAGGACACCAAAAGGGCATCCTAGGGGGCACTGCAGTGGACTTCAGAAATTGATCCCAGGTATATAGCTCCATTACCTTCTGTTCTGAGCCCCCCAAAACCCACTACCCACAACTGTACAGCACTACCATAGCCCTTATGGGTGAAGGGGGGCACCTAGATGTGGGTACAGTGGGTTTCTGGTAGGTTTCCACCACAAGTGTAATAGGTAGGGGGAGGGGGGATGGGCCTGGGTCCTCCTGCCTGAAGTGCACTGACTGCACCCACTAAAATTGCTCCAGGGACTTGCATACTGCTGTGATGGACCCGAGTATGACATTGAAGATAGCGAAACAGAAGGATTTCCTACTGTCGAGAAACAAGGAAATTAGACATTTTTTGCCAGAAGGATAATATAAATTGGACACTTTAATTTTGGAGAAACCCCACAGACTGTGAAAATCCTATGAGGCTGCACTTCTGTCAGGACAATTTGGATGTTCTGAGCTAAGTAAAGTTTACTTTTTGTCAGAATTAAATCCATTCATTAGTAAGGATGGAAGTTTAAGCAATGTTATAACAGTTTTTGCTCTATTTTGAGTTTTCTTTACTTGCAGGAAGGCTTCTCTGTTTGAATGAGGATTTTAGTCTGGTGAGGGATTGCTAATTAGTGTCTATTTGGGTGATTTATATTCATAGTGAGATTTAGTGTTGTGGGTATTTGGATCTGTATTGTGTTAAATTGTGTTACCCTCCCTTCTGTTTTTTAAACACAGACTTTTCTCCCACTTCTTTAGAATTTTTGAAATATACTGGGAGTTTTTCTCTGTGTTTTTGTTCGGAAGGTGGTGGAAGCCTGTGATGGTAATATTTACAGTAGAGTATAAAAGTCAGGCTCCCTGTTACACTGAGGCTATTTTTTAAAATTTAATATATTTTATCCTTCAGATCTGAATCCCCAGTGTGACACTATATCGGAGTGATGTGTTTGATAGTTTCTTTGTTATAACTACACACTCATTGCAGATGGTTTATTTGTGAGTACCATAGGGCAGAGCCATAGATAGTGACCCCACCCCTAAGGTTACCCATAATGAGTACCGGTACCTTTTTTCCTACAAAAAAAGCACTGAGTATTGTATTCTGAATTTGTTAATTAGAATATGTCAGCTTTTGGAAATATGCATCTCTAATATTTTGCATTTTAATTTCATTAGTATTGATGTATGCAGAGTCAGACGTCTTGAGATTTCCTGTTCAGTTTTGTGCCTTTATATCTCTATTACTGGTGTGTGGTCCCTTGTTTCGTATTTGTTGAGGGTCTCTCTGTGTTCTGTACATGGGAATAAGGTGTGGTATTCTGCCAGCATGAAGTCACTCTTCACCACCCTCAGACTTACCTTGTTCCTGGGGGTCAGCTTCCTAGCTGGCTCCTGTTTCTTCTGTCTGTCCTTTCTGAGCTAGCTCTGGCTCTCTGTGCTGGCTGCATCCAGCAGCATGACACTAATTGCTTCACTATACTGCACCTGTGGGTGTTGCCTGGGTTAGCTCTTACTCTCTCTGTGTGTGCTGGCTGCTTCCAGCATGACTCTAATTGCTACACTACACTACACCTGGGTGTGGGAAGCCTCTCTGTGTTTCACTGTGCTTTCTGTCTGCTCTGTGGTTTGTGCCTGAACAGCTTCCGTATTTACTTAGAGATTGCTGCAGCTGCGCCTCTGGTGTTGAAGGGCTTTATTAAGCACTTAGAGACTGCAGCCTTTGCCTTTGCATCGTCTAAGGTCCCTGGTATGTTAGAGTGCTCTGTGCACTGCTACCGTGTCCAGTTTAGTGTGAGTTCCTAGTGTATGACTAGTTAGCTTGGGCACAGCTTTGCTTGTTAGCCTGTGTACAGCTTTACTAGTTCTCCTGTGTTTGCTTAGTGTGAGTTCCTAGCGTATGACTGGTTAGCTTGGGCATAGCTTTCCTGTTAGCTTGTGTACAGCTTTACTAGTTTTCTTGTGTTTAGCTTTCTGGTTTTCCCGTATGTGTTTTCTTTTGCTTCTGGAGCTTCAGCCCTTGTTCTGTCTGTTGCCAGTACTACTTGATACTGGAGCTCCAGCCATAGTCTTGCTCCTTGACCTGACCATTGCTTTGAACCTGACTACTGCTTTGCTAGCCGCCCGCCCAGAGACTTGCTTTGAACCTGACATAGTAACATAGTAGATGACGGCAGAAAAAGACCTGCACGGTCCATCTAGTCTGCCCAACAAGATAACTCATATTTGCTGCTTTTTGTGTATACCCTACTTTGATTTGTACCTGTGCTCTTCAGGGCACAGACCGTATAAGTCTGCCCGCACTATCCCCGCCTCCCAACCACTGGCTCTGGCACAGGCACAGACCGTATAAGTCTGCCCAGCACTATCCTCACCTCCCCATCACCAGCCCTGCCTCCCAACCACCGGCTCTGGCACAGACCGTACAAGTCTGTCCAGCACTATCCCCGCCTCCCAACCACCAGTCCCGCTTCCCACCACCGGCTCTGGCACAGACTGTATAAGTCTGCCCAGCCCTATCCCCGCCTCCCAACCACCAGCCCCGCCTCCCGATCTTGACTAAGCTCCTGAGGATCCATTCCATCGGCACAGGATTCTGACTACTGCTTTGCTAGCCGCCTGCCCAGAGACTTGCTTTGAACCTGACTACTGCTTTGCTAGCTGCCTGCCCAGAGACTTTGCTTTGACCCTGACTACTGCTTTGCTAGCCGTCTGCCCAGAGACTTTGCTTTGACCCCGACTACTGCTTTGCTAGCTGCCTGCCCTGAGACTTGCTTTGAACCTGCCTACTGCCGGAACCCGGACATTCCCTGCCTGTCTGCCTTGCTTTTGCCTAGGTGCCTGGGGGCACTTCTGTATCCTGATTCCTGTTGTTCCTGCTTGCAAGTTCCAGTTCCGGTTTTCCTGTAAGCCCTG
The DNA here is from genome assembly GCF_901765095.1 of Microcaecilia unicolor. Taxonomy (NCBI): domain Eukaryota; kingdom Metazoa; phylum Chordata; class Amphibia; order Gymnophiona; family Siphonopidae; genus Microcaecilia; species Microcaecilia unicolor. The sequence goes on along the minus strand of NW_021963204.1, from coordinate 49,303 downwards.
CCGGCTGCCCGAACCTGAGGGCTCAACCCTTGGGGAACGGTGGCTAAGTATAGGTGAAGCCTAGGTCTAGTGTGTTCCTGTCCAGCGGGTTCCAGTCCAGCGGGCCCCACTCCAGTGCGTTCCAGTCCAGTTGGCTCCATTCCAGTGTGTTCCAGTCCAGCGGGCTCCACTCCAGTGCGCACCCGTCTGGTGCGTTCCAGTCCTGTGTATTCCTGTGCAGAACTCCAGTCCGGGGTTCCAGTCCAGTCTTGCCTCGTCTCTACCTTGAAGGTGACCTTGCCCGCCACTGCCGCTCCACGGTAGTGGCCCAAGGACTCACGAACCCAGTGCTCCCGGGGAAGAAGCCCGACAGAATGCCAAGGTCCTCGAACGCAACACTCTTTGAGATGGGTCACCCTTGGCATCTCTGCACTTTGGTCCAGCATCTTCCTTCCTTCCCTCCCTTACCTCTATTGTCCAGTAGTTTTCTTACCCCCCCCCCCCCCATCCACACACAAGCCATGCCTTCTAACTGCACTATGCAGCCACCAAGCTCCCAGACATTTTGAGAACCAAGATTCATGATGAATCTGTTGATCCTGGAGGTCCAAATCTCATGACAAGCTCTCTGAGGGCAGAAGGGAAGATATGTGTGTGTGTGTGTGTGTGTGTGTGTGTGTGCCAGAATGGCTGTGAGGAGTGGAATGTGAGAGAGAAAAATGTGTGTCACACCCTACGTTTGATGAGCCCTAGGACCGTAGTTCAGAGACAGAAGCTTAACCGATGATAGGCGAATCACCCTCACTAAGGTGGGCGGGAGGCTGCAAGATGGAAGCCGGATGTAGGAAGAAGGAACAGAAAGCTGAAGCTGGAAGCTGTCACTGAAGACTGGAAGCTGGAGCTGGAGACTGAAGACTGGAATCTGGCACAAGAAGGACATCAAAAGAAAACAACTGGTGGCAGGGGCAGGTAAAAGAGGTTTGAAGACCTGTTGCAAGGCAAAAATGCTGGGAAAGATTGTCCTCTAAAGAAGCCCAAGGACTGATGTCAATGCTGGAGCTCACCCGCAGGAAACTCCAATTCAGCACCATAAGCACGCATGCCCCCGTCAGAAGGATGGCCCTCAGCACTCTCGGCAGGCCTCAGAATGTGAGGAACACCCCACAGTGGAAGTGATAAGGGAAACCTCACAGGACCCAAAGCCCACATCTCGCAGCAACTCCAGGTGAGCAATGGCACGATGGGGCATGACAGGGTCGTGACAGTACCCCCCCCCCCCAAAAAAAAAAAAAAACAACCCCTCCCCAGTTTGAATTTCTAGGGAAATATGTGGTGGAACCGTCAGACCAGACAAGGAGCGTGAACATGGAGCACAGCCTCCCAGGAGTTCTCTTCAGGACAATACTCCATCCAGGTAATGAGATATTGGAGCTTACACCGCAGTCTTCTGCAATCAAGAATGTCCTGGACTTCATACTCACTGTCCGAATCAACAGGTACAGAGGAGGGCACTGGCAGTGGGCGGAGGCTGGAAGCCAGACAAAGGAAGAAGGAGCTGGAGTTGGAGACTGAAGACTGGAAGCTGGATGCTGAAGACTGGAAACTGGAAGCTGGGGCCACACACAGCTGAAGTGGCAGGAAACATTGGGGAATACAGCAGGACTCAAAGCCTGCACCTTGCAGCAACTCCAGGTGAGCCATGGCATGATGGGCATGGTAGAGCCGTGACAGTGTGTGAGAGAAAGAGAGGGGCAGACTGGTTGAGGGCAAGTTAAGACATGAGAAAGGGGACAGGCTGGGTGTAGGCAAATGGGATATGGGAGAGAAAGGGATAGAGAGAGGCAGACTGACTGAGGAAAAGTAGGATGCCAGACAGAACAGAGGTATACTGGCTGAGAGCAGGTGAGAGAGATGCGACAGGAGGAGACAGACTGGCTGCAGGCCTCTATGAAGGTATAAGCATCATCTATGCTTTAATTCAGTTGCCTAAGAGATCTAGATAGATAGATAGCTACTGAAGTTTGAACTGTTTAATTTTCTTGTCATTTTAGTCTTTGGCATTTGAAACATATCTAATATATAAATTTAATAAAAGGTATTACCTGCAACTATTTTGCTAACCTTTCTTTTCGAATGTTGTCAGACAATTATGGACTCGGTCCCCATTCCTGCCCCACCCACTTTAGCCTCTCCAAATAGCTGAGCTACCAATTGCCTATGATTTACTTCTTACATTTCTTTTATTATGCTTGTTACTTTTACAGATAACATCTTGATGCTGGAGCCAGCATGGGCAGCAGTGAGTGGACATCACTCTTGCACCAAAGGCCACTAGACCACCAGGCAATGTGAAGGTAGGCCTAGAGGGGGGCTTCTATGGGGGGGGAGGTGTTTCTGGAGGGGCAGCTTCTCTTGAGGGGGGAAAGGGTAGAGCAAGGTTAGTCGTGGAGGCAGTGCATGCAGATCTCTCTTATGAATATGCATTGTAGATATCCTGAAAACCTGACTAGCTGGGGTGCCTCCAGAACCAGGTTTGGGAACCACTGGGTTAGCTCTTGCCCAGGGAGATGGAGAGGTAAGGGAACATGGATCAAGATTCTGGCCACAACCCAGAAGCTATGCAGGTGCTGGCAGAAATTCAGTTCTGGCACCTGCATAGCTAAATGGGCAAAATTAGGACTGCCTTTTGTACAGTCCTATCTGCCCACTTAGTTATGCTGGCACTGGCACTTAATAGCACTGGTACTCGCATTCCTGTCAGCTTTTTTTCAACTCTATCCAGAATTGCCCTTCTAATGGCTGGATTTTACATGACTAGTTAGTGCTGATATTCAGCGGCACTGCCCAGTTAAGTGCCATTGAATATCACAGAAAGCCCGTTTCACACAATTTAAATGAGCAGGAGCCTTTCCTGTCTGCAAAAATTGCTTTGAATATTGACCCCTATATGCATTTTCAGCCTCATTGCTCGAATGGCTTAAACCTGCTTTGTCTACTTTAGAGAATGGCATGGGAACAAGGTAAGAGCTCGCAAGGATGGGGACCGGGACAGATTCCACAGGGACGGGGTGGGGACAGGGACAAACTTTGTCCCCATGTCATTTTCTACTTTGAGGCCTGTTAATGAACTGGACTGTTATTTATGTTTGAGTGATGCCTACACAGATATTTTGATTTTTTGGAAAAACAAGAAAACATACTGGCCACAACTAGCAAAATTTGCATGGGGGATCCTGTACATCCTGCTACCAGCATATCTTCTAAGAAGACAACTTCTATTCTAGGAAGGACTGTGGAACACAGGAGAGCTAGATTGACTCCTGAGATTGTTGATGACTTCTTATTTATCCACAAATTTGAAAATCATAACAGTGCTTCATAGGGCATATTTTTCCCCTCTAGGGCATATAGAATGGGTTGTATGGGTTGGACATTTTAACAGTTTGAATTAGGATTCCTTGGTGTAGTACAAATCACCTATTGTTGAGGTTGGAAGGGTAGAGGGTGGTGGTGGGAAGGAGGGTTATTATAGCTGCTCATTGTTATTATTGTTTTCTATTTGTAATTTATACACAACAGTTGCACAGCATATTGTTCCTTTTTATACTTTAATAAAAATATTTAAATATAAAATCATAAGTGTTCAAGGCTTCCTCAGATGAGGACAGAGACCATGGGGACAGGGCAGGGATGGGGACAGAACCTGCGGGGACGGGACGGGGATGGATATAAGGCCTGCGGGGATGGGGCGGGGATGAAGACAGAACCCACTGGGACGGGGCGGGGACAGGAAAAAACTTTGACCCCCGTGTCATTCTCTATTCTGTGTAAAGCAGAATATATGTACAGTGCAATACATATAATACTGCTGTATTTTTTCTAAAGGCACTTAAATGTTTTGTACAGGTGTCCAGCATCTAAGTGCTTTTTAAAAACTGGCCTAAATATATTTAATTTTCTTTTTGTGATCAGAGAACTGGTCTGAAGAAACAAAACATTTTCAGCTAAGTGGACTGTTTACACATTCTCACTTAAAGAAACATGAGAACAATAAGGAAGAATCATTGAAAATTTGATAAAATTTAGGAAATGCTGCAATTTCTAACTAGTGAAGCTATTAAGAGTAGTAACTGACAGAAAAGCCAGCTTTAAGAAACATAGAAACATGACAGCAGATAAAGGTCAAATGGCCCATCCAGTCTGCCCATCCTCTGTAACCCCTAACTCTTCCTTTTTCTAAGGGATCCCACATGCTTATCCCAAGCTTTCTTAAATTCTGACACAGTCCTCAACTCCACGACCTCCACCAGGAGGCCATTGCATGCTTCCACCACCCTTTCCGTGAAATAACACTTTCTTAAATTTCTCCTAATCCTATTCACTCTTAACTTCATCGTATGCCCCCTCATTCCAGAGTTTTCCTTCAGTTGAAAAATGCTCACTTCATGTACATTAATGCCCTTGAGATATTTAAACGTCTCTATTATATCTTCTCTCTCCCTCCTCTTCTCCAGCGTATACATGTTGAGGTTCATAAGCTGCCCTCTGGACTAACAATGCTTAAAATTTCTCAAAAGCTCTTCAGCTATTGTGGCCACTAAAGAAAATGTGTCCATTGGGCACAGCAGAAAAGACAAATTTCAAGGGAGCTCTTGGGCCACTCCAGCATGGAAATTTCCATAAACTGGCCCAGTATTCAAAAGTACTTAAATGTATAGCAGCAGCTGCTATGTGCCACTGAAAATTCTTACAGGTTACCCTGACACTACCTGGTAGTGTAGGGGTGGCCAAGGTTGGACCATAAACATTCCACCTAACTCTATGGATAGTCAGTGATATTTAGCTACTATCTGCCGGATTCTATATAGTGTGCCTAGAGATCCGTGCTGAAATCAGTACGGATTCTATAACAATGCACGTAACTTAACAAGCTTAATAAGCTAATCAGCGCTGACAACAGCTCTACAAGCAGTAATGAGCACTAATTGGCAATAATTAGAATTTACATGCATAACTCACTAACAGCCTTATTTTCGAAGTGTTGGGAGCCCATATTTCGACCCAAATCGGGAGATGGTCGCCCATCTCGCAAAGGCGCTCAAATCGGTATAATCAAAAAGCTGATTTTGGGTGTCTTCAACTGCAATCTGTCGCGGAAACGGGCAAAGTTGACGGAGGGGGGGGGGGGGGTGTTGGAGGCGTGGTGAAGGCGGGACTGGGGTGTGTTTATCGGCCAAGGAGAGAGAGGCGCCTTCGGCCAATAATCGAAAAAAGAAAGGCGTTTTTACCGCGAATTTGGTTCATTTTTTGGACCTTTTTTTTCACAAACAAGTCCCAAAAAAGTGCCCTAAATGACCAGATGACCACCGGAGGGAATCGGGGATGACCACCCCTGACTCCCCCAGTGGTCACTAACCCCCTCCCACAAAAAAAAAGAACTTTAACAACTTTTTTTTTGCAGCCTGTATGCCAGCCTCAAATGTCATACCTAGCTCCATCACAGCAGTATGCAGGTCCCTGGAGCAGTTGTTTGTGGGTGCAGTGGACTTCAGGCAGGTGGACCCAGGCCCATCCCCCCTACCTGTTACACTTGTGCTGGTAAATGGGAGCCCTTAAATCTGCCCCCAAAACCCACTGTACCCACATCTAGGTGCCCCCCATCACCCATAAGGGCTATGGTAATGGTATAGAGTTGTGGGCAGTGGGTTTTGGGGGGGATTTGAGGGACTCAGCACCCAAGGGATGGGAGCTATGGACTTGGGAGGTATTTAATTTTTTTGTAATTGTTACAAGTGCCCCCTAGGGTGCCCGGTTGGTGTCCTGGCATGTGAGAGGGACCAGTGCACTACGAATCCTGGCCCCTCCCACGACCCAATGCCTTGGATTTGTTCGTTTTTGAGCTGGGCGCCTTCAGTTTCCATTATCGCTGAAAAACGAAACCGCCCAGATCAAATCCGCACAAATCCGATGCATTTGCCGGGCACAAACCGTATTATCGAAAAAAAAGATGGGCACCCATATTTTTCAAAAATATGGTCTGTCCCGCCCCTTCACGTACCCGTTCTCGGACATAGACGCCCATGGAGATGGGCGTTTGCATTCGATTATGCCCCTCTACGTGTACTCTGTAACAATATGCACTGTAATTCTAATATGCACAAGCAAAAGGGGTGTGGCTATGGGCAGGGAAATGGGCATTCTGAAATTTCTACGCCTAGTTATAGAATATGGCCCAGTGCACCTAAATCTATGCACTGGGACTTGCAGCACATTTTCGTTGAGCACTGAAATATCAACTATGTGTATTCTGTAATCAGCATCTAGATTATAGAATACACATAGTAGGCACTGATTTTAGCACTGATTTTTTAGGCAACATATATAGAATCTCCCCCTATTTGTATAGCTAAGTGGTATAATTTAGGACAGCAAAAGGCTGAATATCACTATCTGTATATTCAGCAGCACCTATTATCCAGATAGACGTGTTTAAAACAAATGCTGACAGTGGCATTTGAATATTAACCTGAATATTTATTATCTTAAGTAACTACTCAGTGATACAATTATATTGGCAGTATGGTAGGTGCTCTCATAAACGCAAGGGCTTTAGCAAAACAACATACAAGTAAGTCTTCATCCAATAAATTAACTACACACAGTAACTTTCTCTCCCTGGAGTCATTTACATTTCTATAAATCATGTTTGGGAGCTGGAATAATGATCATAAGCATGAGATTTGTAAAAGTGACTTACCCAAAGTGGATTCCAAGATTTAGACCAGAAGCAAAGGGTCTGTCTGTCAAAATAGTATTTCCAATTCCTTTGGCCTGGACTGGGATGGTGTAAGTGTTGCTGTTTACAATAACCAGCTGCAGTTTATCAAAAAATTTCACTGTGTCATCCAACTTAGCCACCAGAGTCAGTGTCAAGTCAGTTCCTGGTGGAATCACCCCCTCACTTGGCTCAACAGACCAATATGAGTGGCTACGAACCTGAAAAAAAAATCAACAAGAAAGCAACAACTTCTTGAGGTGACCATGGAGTTAGGTTTTACAAGGGAGTCACTAATGTTAATTAAACCTCAATAATTGCCTCCAACAAAAAATTCTATAACAGAATTAAATATAAATATAAAGGGGTCAATATTCAAAAGGGTTTAACCCAGGAGTCCCTCACCTCTAGGAGGGACTCCTATAAGGAGAGTTGGGGTATACACTTAAGGGAGATAAGTCTATGAACTGTAGGGTTTTCATCTCTTTGATTTGGAGTCCTAGGTCAGGACTAACTTAGCTAGGAGGCTATTGACTCCTTGGATAGCTCACTCTGGCCACTGTCTTACACTTTTACAAACCCAAAGTCCAGACTAGTATTTATTTTGAAATGGGGAAATTTACTAAAGACTTCAAACTCTCAAACAGATCAGTATATACAAATAGGAAGTTTAAAAACTGAACAGAACTGCATCTCATTTCTTCCTTTATCCTAGGGTAAGGAATCTCCTTTCCTCCTTGCATTGGCTGTATTCCTCTTTATCCAGCTTTAAACTTATTGTTAAATCACAAAAGAACTGTAAAAAATTGCAAGAGGACTTTAGAAGACTGGGAGACTGGGCATCCACAAGGCAGATGACATTTAATGTGAGCAAGTGCAAAATGATGCATGTAGGAAAGAGGAACCCAAACTACATGATGCCAGGTTTCACATTAAAAGCCACCACCACAAAAAAGATCTAGGTGTAATCGTTGATGATACATTGAAACCCTCTGCTCGGTGCAATGGCAGCTAAGAAAACAAAGAGAATGTTAGGAATTATTAGGAAAGGAATGGAGAACAAAACTGAGAATACTATAATGCCTTTGAAGCTAAGTGCTATAATTTAAGCAATAGTACACCTAATGTTTGATTTGAAGTACAGTTGGGTGCTGGTATTTAAAATGAAAATTTTGAAAATTGATAACGAAAAATAATTTAAAAATAAGAAAATTTGAATGATTGCGGGAGGAGCACAGGAGGTTTTTGACCAATAATATGACAGTAGTCCAAGATAAGCAAGCATTAAGCTTGTAAGCTTGCCGCCTAGCAAAGGGCATTTCAGGACTTTTCTTCCCAGCAATAAGTCATCATTTGATAGGTTTGATGCAGGGATACATTGTCAATTCTGGTTTCTTCAGCTCGACATAGAGTCCTATAGAGTGAATATCGCTGGAGTGAGTCTGTTGAGTCCAAGAACTTCTGCCCAGGAGGGAAGGGTTAGGACAGTTGTTGCAGTTGGTGATTCGATCATTAGGCATATAGATAGCTGGGTGGTTGGTGGATGTGACGATTGCCTGGTGATTTGCATGCCTGGTGCGAAGGTTGCGGACCCCACACGTCACCTAGACAGGATCTTAGATAGTGCTGAGAGGAGCTGGCTATCTTGGTACATGTGGGTACCAACGACATAGGAAAATGTGGTAGGGAGGTTCTGGAAGCCAATTTTAGGCTCTTAGGTAGAAAGCTGAAGTCCAGATCATCCAGGGTAGCATTTTCAGGCAGGCAGAACTCCGAAGTCTCAATGCGTGGTTGAGACGATGGTGCAGGGATGAGGGATTTAGATTTGTTAGGTACTGGGCAACACTCTGGGAAGGGGGAGACTATTCCGAAAGGATGGGCTCCACCTTAACCGGGATGGAACCAGGCTGCTGGCATTAACATTTAAAAAGGAGATAGAATAGCTTTTAAAGTAGAATGGGGGTGGGGGGGGGGGGGGGAGCAGAGAGTCGCCCAGGAGTGAATGGTTTGGTGTGGAGCAGTGGTGTGCTGGAGCAGGCTCTCACAGGCTCGCAAGAGCCGGTTCTTAAGTTTTTAAGAATTTTGGGAGCCAGTTGTTAAAGTAGGGCCCTCCATGGCTACTTTAACAACTGGCTCCCAAAATGTGGGCTTGGGCCCCCTGCTGAATTCTCTTTTACTTTGCTGGTGGGGATGCTGAGCCCTGCCAGCCAAGTAAATAGACTGCTGCTGCTCCCTGCTCCTTGTTTCCAGCTCTGAGCAGCAAGCTGGGATTTCTCAAGCATGTGTGAGAAGTTCCAGCATGCTGCTCAGAGGAAGACCTTGGGAGTGGTGGCAGTCCATTTATTGGCTGCCAGCAAAGGTATGCCTAGTGTGCCTGCACGAAGGTAGGGAGGAGAGAGAGACAACTGTTGCTCCCCGCTCCCCCCTCCCCCCGGCCACCCCTGGCCCTTCCAACTTCAGAGCTGGATATGTCGGATAAAGAGCCTGTTGTTAAAAATTTACCAGCACATCCCTGGTGTGGAGTATCCTTGAAGGATACTATTGAAACAGGACATTTAGGGAATCCCAGTAGAGAGGTTTCAACAATGCTTAAAGTAAGCCAGGTGTGCCTAATAAAAGAGCAGGATAAAGGATGCACATTATCCCCTTCAACTTCTAAGCATGTTGTAGATAAAAGGAAAAGAACACAATTTGAAGTGCCTGTATACAAATGCTAGAAGCCTAAAAAATAAGATGGGAGAGTTAGAATATATAGTACCAGTGCTTTTTTTGTGCCGGTACGCAACGATACGGCATACCGGCACCTTTTTCTCCTCCTCCCCTCCCCTCCCCTCCCATTACTTCCAGTGATTCTCCGCCTCTCTCCTGCCCTCCCATCGACGTGCAGCGATTTTTCCGTCCCTCCCCTGCCCTCACCTCTCCCATATCCAGCGATTCTTCGTCCCCCAGCGTCCTCCTTCACTGCCTGCCAGCCAGCGTCGGACTCAGAAGCGAACGGTGCAGGCAGCAATTGGCTGGCAGCGTCGTAGCTTCCCTCTGCAAGTCCCGCCTATGCGTAAACAGGAAGTTGTAGGCGGGACTTGCAGAGGGAAGCTACGACGCTGCCAGCCAATCGCTGCCTGCACCGTTCGCTTCTGAGTCCGACGTTGGCTGGCAGGCAGTGAAGGAGAACGCTGGGGGACGAAGAATCGCTGGATATGGGAGAGGTGAGGGCAGGGGAGGGACGGAAAAATCGCTGCACGTCGATGAGAGGGCAGGGGAGAGGCGGAGAATTGCTGGAAATAATGGGAGGGAAGGGCAGGGGAGAGAGAATTGCTGGACATGGGATGGGAGGGAAGGGCAGGGGAGAGAGAATTGCTGGACATGGGAAGGGCAGGGGAGAGAGAATTGCTGGACATGGGATGGGAAGGAAGGGCTGGGGAGAGAGAATTGCTGGACATGGGAAGGGCAGGGAAGAGAGAATTGCTGGACATGGGAGGGAAGGGCAAGAGAGAGAGAATTGCTGGACATGGGAGGGAAGGACAAGGGAGAGAGAATTGCTGGACATGGGATGGGAGGGAAGGGCAGGGGAGAGAGACTTGCTGGACATTGATGGGAGGGCAGGGATGAGATAATTGCTGGACATGGAGGGGAGGGCAGGGAAGATAGAATTGCTGGACATAGAGGGGAGAGAAGAGAATCGCTGGACGGGGAGGGGAGGACAGGGAAGAGAGAATTGCTGGACATGGAGGGGAGAGAGGAGAATCACTGGACAGGGAGGGGAGGACAGGGAAGAGAGAATTGCTGGACATGGATGAGAGGGGAGAGAGGAGAAATGCTAGAATGGATGGAGAGGAGAGCAGGAGATAGAGGAGAATTGCTGGACATGGATGGATGGAGGAGTTGGCTAGGAGAGAGGAGAAATGCTGACTTGGATGGAGGAGAGGGGAGAGAGAATTATTGCTTTATATGGATACAGAGGAGGGAATAGAGATGAGAAATGCTGGACATGGATGGAGGGGAAGAGAGAGGAGAAGTGCTGGACATGAATGGAGGGGAGGAAAGAAAAAAGAAGATGCGCATGGATGGAGATGAGGGAAAGGGAAGAGGAGAAAAACTGCACATGGATGGAGAAAATAGGCAAAAGCTGGATCCATGTTATACCTCCTCCAGTCAATTCCATGGAGGAGGACCCAGCTTTTACTTATGGATGCAGGGCAACAAAAGAAGAAGAAAGGAGGAAAGTAAAGAAATAAATGGAAAGGAAGCCCTGGAAACGGAGTTAAGAGAACAGATAGAGAGCAGCAGAATCAGAGACTGGGACCAATATGGATAGAAAAACAAAGTCACCAGACAACAAAGGTAGAAAAAAATCATTTTATTTTCATTTTAGTGTTTGGAATTTGTCTTATTTTGCACTGGGTATACTGGAGCTGTAACAGCTTACAGAAATTATTTATAATGAAAAAAAATCACATTATTTTTTTCTCCTATACTAGTATAATATTTTCAATGATGTCTGTTTATATGCGCCATGGCTGGTATAAGGGGTGTGGCTAATGTGGGTGTGGCTATAATAGGGGCGGTGTGGTATAATGTGTGGTGACCCCGCCCACAATGAGTACCAGCACCTTTTTTTCTACAAAAAAAGCACTGTATAGTACTAAATGATGAGATAGATATAATAGGCATCTCAGAAACTTGGTGGAAAGAGGACAATCAATGAGATACTGTGTCAACAGGGTACAAATTGTATCGCAATGATAGGATAAAATTGGAGGGGGGTTGTGCTATATGCTAAAGATGGAATTGAGTCAAATAAAATAAACATTTCACATGGCACAAATAGCAGCGTGGAATCATTATGGATAGAAATTCCATGTGTGAAGGGAAGGAGAATTCTTGTAGGGCTGTACTACCATCCGCCAGGACAGAACGAACAGACAGATGAAGAAATGTTTACAGAGATTAGGAAAGCTGCCAAATTTGTAATGCTGTAATAATGGGCAATTTCAATTACCCAGATATTGACTGGATAAATATTACATCAGGGAGTGCCAGGGAGATAAAATTTCTAGATGCAATAAACGACTGCTTTTTAGAGCAGCTGGTCCAGGAACTGACAAGAGGGGGAGCCATTCTGGATCTGGTCCTTGGTGGTGTGCAGGACATAGTGCGAGAGGTGGCGGTGTTGGCAGAAACGGAGCCAGGATGAGGCAAGTTGACGGCGTGAGGGGAGCGAGAGTGGACTTTTGCCGGCGCTGGCAGAACTCCTTTGGGGGAGCAGCCACTCTTCTGGCGCTCCACCTAGCTACGCCATTGGGTGTTGGGTCCCCTGGGAAACAGTGATCATAACATGATCACATTTCAGCTATTATCTGGGATGAACCTGCAAAGGAAATCTACTGTAGCTGCATTTAATTTTCAAAAGGGCGACTATAATAAAATGAGGAAAATGGTTAAAAAGAAAATAAAAGGATCAGCTGCAAAGGTTAGGACACGCATTCAAAAATACCATCTTGGAAGCCCAATCCAGATGCATTCCATGTATTTTCAAAGGTGGAAAGAAGAGAAAACGTCAGCCAGCATGGTTAAAAGGTGAAGTAAAAGAGGGCATTACAGCCAAAAGATTGTCCTTCAAAGAATGGAAAAAGGACCCAAATGAAGAAAATAGGTACATAGAATTGCCATACTGGAAGAGACCGAAGGTCCATCAAGCCCAGCATCCTGTTTCCAGCAGTGGCCAATCCAGGTCACAAATACCTGGCAAAATCCCGAAAAAAGTTCAATACGTTTTATGCTGCTTATCACAGAAATAGCAGTGGATTTTCCCCAAGTCAATTTAATAATAGTCTATGGACTTTTCCTTTAGGAAGCTGTCCAGACCTTTTTTAAACCCCGCTAAGCTAACCGCCTTTACCACATTCTCTGGCAGCAAATTCCAGAGTTTAATTACATGCTGAGTAAAGAAAATGTTTCTCCAATTCGTATTAAATTTACTGCTTTGTAGATCATCGCATGCCCCCTAATCCTAGTATTTTTGGAAACAGTAAACAAACAATTCACGTCTAATCGAAAGGGGCGCCCAAGTTTTCCTGAGGATGTCCTCACAGGATGTCCCGGCGAAGGGGCGGGGAAATCCGTATTATCGAAACAAGATGGGCGTCCATCTTTTGTTTCGATAATACGGTCGGGGACACCCAACTCACAAAATTTAGGTCGACCTTAGAGATGGTCGTCCTTAGAGATGGTCGTCCCTGATTTTCGGCGATAATGGAAACCGAGGACGTCCATCTCAGAAATGACCAAATCCAAACCCTTTGGGTCATGGGAGGAGCTAGCATTCATAGTGCACTGGTCTCCATGACATGCCAAGACACCCTAGGGGGCACCCTAGGGGGTACTGCAGTGGACTTCAGAAATTGCTCCTAGGAACATAGCTCCCTTACCTTGTGTGCTGAGCCCCCCACCCCACCCCCAAAACCCACTCCCCACAACTGTACAGCACTACCATAGCCCTAAGGGGTGAAGGGGGGCACCTACATGTGGGTACAGTGGGTTTGTGGTGGGTTTTGAAGGGCTCACATTTACCACCACAAGTGTAACAGGTAGGGGGGATGGGCCTGGGTCCGCCTGCCTGAAGTGCACTGCACCCACTAAAACTGCTCCAGGGACCTGCACACTGCTGCGATGTACCTGAGTATGACATTTGAGGCTGGCACAAAATATTTTTAAATTTTGTTTTTTGAGGGTGGGAGGGGGTTAGTGACCACTGGGGGAGTAAGGGGAGCTCATTCCCGATTCCCTCCAGTGGTCATCTGGTCAGTTCGGGCACCTTTTTATGCCTTGGTTGTAAGAAAAACTGGACCAGGTAAAGTCGTCCAAATGCTCGTCAGGGACGCCCTTTTTTTCCCATTATGGGTCGAGGACGCCCATGTGTTAGGCAGACCCAAGTCCCGCCTTCTCTAAGCCTCCGACACACCCCCGGGAACTTTGGTCATCCCCGCAACGGAAAGCAGTTGGGGACACCCGAAATCGGCTTTCGATAATGCCGATTTGGGCGACCCTGGGAGAAGGATGCCCATCTCCCAATTTGCATCGAATGATGGGCGCCCTTCTCTTTCGAAAATAAGCCTGATAGTAACATTGTAGGTGACAGCAGAAAAAAACCTGTACAGTCCATCCGGTCTGCCCAACAAGATAAAACTCATATGCACTACTTTATATGTATACCTGACCTTGATTTGTATCTACCAATTTCAGGGCACAGACCGTAGAAGTCTGCCCAGTACTAGCCCTGCCTCCCAACCACCGGTGCTGCTACCCAATCTCCGCTAAGCTTCTGAGGATCCATTCCTTCTGAACAGGATTTCTTTATGTTTATCCCACACATTTTTGAATTCCGTTACCGTTTTCATCTCCACCACCTCCCGTGGGAGGACATTGCAAGTATCCACCACTCTCTTTGTGAAAAAATGCTTCCTTACATTTTTCTTGAGTCTGCCCCCCTTCAACCTCATTTCATGTCCTCTAGTTCTACCGCCTTCCCATCTCCGGAACAGGTTCGTTTGCGGATTAATACCTTTCGTCTGTATCATATCACCCCTGTTTCTCCTTTCCTACAGGGTATACATGTTCAGGTCAGCAAGTCTCTCATATGTTTTGTAACACAAATCCCATTTCATTTTTGTAGCTTTTCTTTGCACCGCTTCAATTTTTTTTACATCCTTAGCAAGATACGGCCTCCAAAACTGAACACAATACTTCAGGAGGGCCTCACCAACGACTTGTACAGGGGCATCAACACCTCCATTCTTCTGCTGGTCACACCGCTATCTATACAACCTAGCAACCTTCTAGGTACGGCCACCGCCTTGTCACACTGTTTCGTCGCCTTCAGATCCTCAGATACTATCACCCCAAGATCATAGGCGTAGTTAGACTGTTTCATTTGGGGGGGCAAAGGATGGGGTGGAGCATATTAGCATATCATTTGCATATATACATATGCAAATGAATATGCTAATATGGAGGAAAGAATTGAAATTTACAGGCAAAATATCACAGATGCACATTTCAAAAAGCTGACCTATTTCAATTAATAAATTCTGAATAAAATACTTTTTTCTACCTTTGTTGTCTGAGCATTTAGTTTTTCTTTCGCTTTGGTCCCAGTGTCTTCTGTTTTATGCAGTGTCTTCTTTCCAGTAGGCTTCCCTCTCCTCCCCACCCCTCCCAGTCCCATCCATCTCCTGCTCCTTCCCTCTGCTCCCCACCCCTCCCAGTCCCATCCAACTCTTGCTCCTTCCCTCTGCTCCCCACCCCTCCCAGTCCCATCCATCTCTTGCTCCTTCCCTCTGCTCCCCACCCCTCCCAGTCCCATAAATCTTCCCTCTGCTCCCCACCCCTCCCAGTTCCATCCAACTCTTGCTCCTTCCCTCTGCTCCCCACCCCTCCCAGTCCCATCCATCTCCTGCTCCTTCCCTCTGCTCACCTCCTCTCCCAGTCCCATCCATCTCTTGCTCCTTTCCTCTGCTCCCCACCCTTCCCAGTCCCATCCATCTCTTGCTCCTTCCCTCTGCTCCCCACCCTTCCCAGTCTCATCCATCTCTTGCTCCTTCCCTCTGTTCCCCACCCCTCCCAGTCCCATCCATCTTCCCTCTGCTCCCCACCCCTCCCAGTCCCATCCATCTCTTGCTCCTTCCCTCTGCTCCCCACCCCTCCCAGTCCCATACATCTTCCCTCTGCTCCCCACCCCTCCCAGTTCCATCCATCTTCTCTCTGCTGCCCCTCCCTCCGCGAGGTCCAAGATCGTGACTCCGTTTACCCCCTCTCTCCCTCCGGCGCAGGCAGCAGTCTTCTTCAACCTTTCTGTGCTCCTGGCAGAAGTAGTGACATACACGCTGCCTTCAGTCTGCCCCGAAAGCCTTCTCTTCAAGTTCCTGTTCCCACCTATGCGGGAACAGGAACTTGAAGAGAAGGCTTCGGGGCAGAGCCGAAGGCAGCGTGTACGTCGCTACCGCTGCCAGGAACACAGAAAAGTGAAGAAGCATGCTTGCTGCCTGCGCCGGAGGGAGGGAGGAAGAGAGGGGGTAGACGGACACGCTCGTCTCCGTCTGCTTCGCTTCCCTGCCCTCTCTGTCTGCGTCCTGCCCGAAAGGAAATGACATCAGAGGAAGGCGGGACACAGACAGAGAGGGCAGGGAAGCGAAGCGGATGGAGACGAGCGCATGCCTGCTTGTTTTTTTTTTAAACTACTGGTGCCAGTCTCACATTGTCGTCGTTTGGGGGGGCATTGCCCCCCCTCGCCCCCCCCCAGTCTACGCCCATGCCCAAGATCCTTCTCTCCGTCTGTACATATCAGACTCTCACCTCCTAACAGATACGCCTCCCGTTGATCTCTACTCCCTAAGTGCATCACTTTGCATTTCTTTGCATTGAATTTTAATTGCCAAACATTAGACCATTCTTCTAGCTTCTGCAGATCTTTTTTCATGTTTTCCATTCCCTCTGGGGTGTCCACTCTGTTACACATCTTGGTGTCATCCGCAAAAAGGCAAACTTTAGCTTCTAACCCTTCGGCAATGTCACTCACAAATATATTGAACAGAATCGGCCCCAGCACCGATCCCTGAGGCACTCCACTACTCACCTTTCCCTCATCCGAGCGAATTCCATTTACCACCACCCTCTGGGGTCTGTCCGTCAACCAGTTCCTAATCCAATTCACCACATCAGCTCCTATCTTCAGCCTGTCAAGTTTATTCAAGAGCCTCATGTGGGGAACCGTGTCAAAAGCTTTGCTGAAATCTAAGTAGATTACATCTATAGCATGTTCCTGATTCAATTCTCTGGTCACCCAGTCAAAGAATTCAATGAGATTCATTTGGCATGATTTACCTTTGGGTAAAACCATGTTGTCTCGGATCTTGCAACTTATTGGCTTCCAGGTAATTCACTATCCTTTCCTTCAGCATCACTTCCATTACTTTTCCAAGGAACTCTTTGCTGGAGGATGTGGTAACAGTGGTTAGCGTATCTGTGTTTAAAAAAGGTTTGTACAAGTTCCTGGAGAAAAAGTCCATAGTTTGCTACTGAGACAGGCAGGGGGAGGCAGCTGCTTGCCCCGGGTTTGGTAGCATGGAATGTTGCTAATAATTGGGTTTCTGCCAGGAATTTGTGACCTGGCTTGGCCACTGTTTGGAAACGGATACTGGGCTAGATGGGCCATTGGCCTGACCCAGTATGGCTAATCTTATCTTCTTATCATTGCCAACTTCTGATCTTCAGATTGCAAGGTAACTGATAATGTAGCTTACTTACTGATGATTTTGTGTGATGACTCCAAAAACCGAGATATATCTAAACTACCTGGGGAATTAACAGCATCCATTCCACCTTCCTCCTCAGTCTCTTTAATCCCCTTGGTTAAATAATACAAATTAACCACATATTATTAGTATTAGGAATTTGAAGAACATCTCTCAAGTACATCTTAAACAATTCTCTAAGGGACAAATAATGAGTCACAGGGAAGTTCAGTAACCTCAAGTTACATGGTCTTGCTGCATTTTCAATTGCCGCCATCCATATATGATGCAACAAATTATCTTTAATAACAGCAACTAGTATTGATGTGACAGATTTCAACTGAGAATCAGTTTTGAATTGTTGCTCCATTAAATTAACATGATTATCATGTTCAGCAAGTTTCTGTGAAGAGAAATTAGCTAATTTAGGAAAATTATCAGGCAAGACTTCATTCATTCATAAAGCTTCTGCTCTGATGCTTTGCAAGGTAAAGAATTCAGAATTAGTTCTTTTAACAGCAGGCTCAGTTACAACAACTGATGGGAACCCTTCATGGGTTTGTGCACAGCTGATGGCAATGCGTACCACAGCACCAGTAGTGCCGAATCCTCCAGAGCCTGCCCCAGTGTTTACGCCTCCAACTCCACAGGTGCCCCAGCCTTGAGTCATGGCACTGCTGCTCTTTGATAAAGACCCCTAGGCCTGCCGGAGTTTCATTAATCAGTGCTTGATGAACTTCAAACTCCAGCCTGCCAGCTTTCCAACTAATCACATCAAGGTCACCTTCATTGTCTTTCTCCTTTCTGGGCAAGCATTGGCTTGGGCATTCCACCTGTGGCAGCAAGATCACCCAATTATGTCCAGCCTGGCGGATTTACTTACCCCTTTCTAGCAGGTGGCATCTGAGCTACTGCATCTTGAACAAGGAACACTGACTGTGGGTCAGTATGCCATGCGGTTCCAGACCCTGGTTTCAGAACTTCAGTGGAACCAAGAGGCCTAGGTGGTGGTGTTTTGGTAGGGCCTTCTGGGTGTATTAAAGATGAGCTTGTGGAAAGGGACCTGCCTCCCAATCTGGATGACCTCATATCCCTCTGCATTAAATCTGTTTCCAGCAGAGGGCCATGGAACGCAGCGATTGACGCCAGCCCCTATGATTGGCACCCTGGTTTCAGAAGCTACTACCACAGGCTCCCCTCACAGTGGCTACCCTGCTGGAGGAGGTTCCAATGCACGTGGAGCACACTCACCTCTCTGAAGAGGAGAAGCGATGCCATAGGGTGCAAAACCTCTGCTTATATTGTACAGACTCAGAACATTATGCCATTAGGTGTCCCAAGAAACAGGGAAACTCCAAGGCCTAGGGTTGGTTGGGGAGGCACCCCTAAGCCTACCTCAAACTACTTGAACGTACATCATCACTTTATCAATCAACCTCCGGTGGGTTTTCCTTGACTCAGGGGCTACTGGGAACTTTGAGGACGAGCAGCTGATATGTCAACATGAGATTCTTGTAAATCCCCTCTAGAGACCACTTTGTATCTCCTCAATCTACGGAGCCCCGCTGCCTGGATATCTGGCGATGATAACTAGCCCCCTCTCTTCAAGTGGGCCTTTAGCACCAGGAAGTCATAAAATTCTACATATTCCCTAAGTCAGTCAACCAGATCGTTCTGGGCTTCCCTGGTTACAAAACATGAACCTCATGTTGACTGGCACTCCGGGAATGTTTTGGCCTGGGGTCCGGTCTGCTTTCATATCTGCTTCATACTGGTGCACACTTGGCTACCTCTGGCTAAAGCCAAGCCATGCCTGCTCCTGGGCCTTGCCGTGGCATATGCTGCCTTTGTGGAAGTGTTTTGCAAGAAACAAGCGGAGAAACTACTGCCTCAATGAGAGTATGACTGCCCTATTGACCTCTTGCCAGGTAAGATGCCACCCAAGGGCAAGGTCTATTCTCCCTCCATTCTGGAGATCACAGCTATGAGGATAATTTGTGAAGTGGTTTTATCCATCCCTCCACCTCCCCGGCGGGGGAAGGATTATTTTTTGAAGGGAAGAAGGACGGATTCTTAAGGCCATGTATTGATTATCGTGGTTTAAATGTGATCCCAATCAAAATAAATGTCCCTCGTTGCTCATAGCAGAGATGTTTGAAAGCCCACAGGGGACCACCATTTTTACCAAACTGTATCTCCATGGGCCCTATAATTTAATCCATATTCAAGCTGGCAATGAGAGGAAAACAGCCTTCAACAACCGGGATGGACATTATGAGTATCTGGTGATGCCATTTAGATTGTGTAATGCCCCCACTCTTTTTTTGAACACTTCATAAATAGGTGTTCCGAGACCTCCTGTACTCCTGTGTCTTGGTATATCTAGATGACATCTTGGTTTTCTCTCCCTGTCCAAGAACCGAATTTATGTCAAGACAGTGCTGCAGCACCTACGGGAGAATGGTCTATATGCTAAGCTGGAAAAATGTTCCTTTGAGCAGACACTCCTTCCCTTTTTGGGATATATAGTTTCTTGTTCTGGCCTTCAGATGGACTTGGGCAAATCTGCAGCAATCCAGGACTGGCCGCAACCCACGGGCCTTAAGACCATTCAGAGATTCTTGGGCTTTGCCAACTGTAAACAGCAATTTATCCAAAGTTACTCCAGCCTTATGGTGCCTCTCACCACCCTCACTTGCAAGGGAGCAACTGGCCAACTGAAGCCCAGCTGGCCTTTTCAATGCTTAAGGAGGCCTTCCTGTCAACCCATGTACTGCAACAGCCTGATACATTGTGCCCCTTCTTTGTAGACGTGGATGCCTCTTCTGTAAGGGCTGGGGCTATCCTCTCTCAGGCCTTCTCCAGTGGGAGACTCTTGCCCTGTTCCTTCTTCTCTGGGAAGTTCACCCTGGCCAAGTATACTACTGGGCACTGTGAACTTCTGGCCATGAAGTAAGCCCTTGAAGAATGAAGACATTTAAAGGAAGTGGCCGCACACCCTTTCATCATAACCACCGGCCATAAGTCTCATTTGTTACAACCTTCAGCTCATGAACTAGCTATTTTTCATCTAAGGTAATTCAGATTCATGCTGACCTGAAACAAATAAATCATGTGTCCAACGCAATAAGTATTGATTCAGATGTTAAGGAAGGGAGTTGTGTAGACCATATCTGGGACAAATTCCATATTATTTTTGTAGATGAGGTTAAACTCATTGCCACGATCCATGGGTCCTGCGCGGTGGCACGGGCAGCTGCCGCGGCACTAGTGATGCTTGGCTCCTCCTCCTCTCAGTGGCTCTTCCCAGGTGAGGGCACAACCCCGCTGACGTCAGACGCCCTCGCCTTTTAGGGAAGAGCCAGCTCGTAGCTCGGGGCCTCATCTACTTTCCCGTTTGTGGTGCTGGTGCATTTCTTCTGATCCTGCTAGCCGCCTGCCTTTACCTGTTGCCTGAATCTGTAGCCTAGACCAGATTCTGCTGTCTTCCAGCCACCTGCCTGAACCTGTAAGTCTGAACCCGATCGTGTTTATTGCTAGCCGCCTACCTGGACCTGACTCTGCTTATGCAATCGCCTGCCTGAACTTGTTAGCCTGGACCTGACTCTGCTTTCTGCCAGCTGCCTGCCTGAACCTGTAAGTCTGAACCTGATCCTGCTCATTGCAAGCCACCTGCCTGAACCTGTAGCCTGAATCTGACTCTGCTTTCTACTAGTCACCTGTCTGATCCTATAATCTTGAACCTGTCTCTTTCTGCGGTTGCTGCATCCTGCTACCACCGTACATAACGAATGCTGTCCTCTGGCCGAGGTCACTGCCTTGCCTCGTTCCTCTGTTCACCAAAGCTCTGTTCCTGGTTGCTGCTATAATCTAGCTCCATTCCGGATTCCTGTTCCCACCCAGATCCTCCTGAAGTCCTGTCGGCCACCAGAACCCAGGGGCTCAACCGCTGGGGGATGGCGGTCATCGCAGGTGAAGCACTGGGCTTTCCAACTGCTAATCCTGGAACAGAATCCACGGCCATCCGGCCTGATACCTCTGGTCTTGGAACAGTACAAGGGATCACAACCGGTGGCTGTCACTGTGACCATCATGACCGACTGTGACAGAACGTGGAACTCCTTGTAAAGAAACTTTTTCATTCTCAAAGTTATCTAGAAATTTATCCTGCATATTTGCTTTTGGACGCCCCATTGACTTTTATACACTGGATTACATTGGGTATTAATAATTTATTACAACAAGGATCCCTACTGAAAGATATTGGGCAAATAATCTTGACACCATTACTAAAAGGCAATGATCTAGATATTTCCTTACCATCTAACTATCATCTAGTGGCTAGTATCCCAATTTTTTACAAAACTTGTTGAATCTTATGTTGGACAACTGTTTGCAAAATATTTAGATAGATTTTATTGTTTATATTTTTATCATTTTAGTTTTAGACCAGGTCACAGTACTGAAACTCTTTTATTGGTTCTCACTACCTATGATAAAAAGCAATTAAAGCTTAGGAAAACAGTCTATACTGTTCCAATTTGACATATCCGCTAAATTTGATGCAGTGGATCATGCCTTATTGTTGGAAAAGCTGAGTGCTTTGGGCATTGCAGGACTTCTTTTCAAATGGTTCCATAAGTTATCTCATCACAGTTATTGTGTCCGTAAGAATAACTCATGCTCTAAATATTGGTTTCCAAATTGTGGTTCTCCCTTGTCACCACTACTATTCAATTTTTATATGGCTTCCTTGGGAAAACTTCAACTGGAATCTGAATTATTGCTGTCCTATACAGATAATATTCTAATGGTACTACCTGTATTTGATGAGTTGAAAGATACTTTTGCCAGGATATCATCTTGCATGGCCAGAGTCCAACACTGGTTCTCGAAAAACATGTTGAAACTGAATTAAAGTAAAACCAAGGTGCTTTCGTTTAGAAGCTCTTGAATTGTTACACCTAAATAACTTATATTCTCTGGGGCTAAGGTATTTCCAGTTGAAGATAAATCTAAGGTTCTGGGAGTGATCCTTGACTCATGGTTAACCTTTGAAACACAAGTAAACTTGCTTTGGGAAAAAGCAATGTTTAAGCTGAGACAATTGAGATTGGTAAGATTGTTTTTTGATCAATCAGCTTTTAGACTATTAGTTGAGATGCTAGTACTGACACAACTTGATTACTGTAAAATTCTCTATTCAGGTCTTTCTGTGAAATTTCTTAGGAAGCTTCAGCTTATTGAAAACACCTTGACTAGACTGATTTTTAGGTTTATAAAATTTGATAGTATTTCTCTTTATATGATTAATTTGCATGGATTCTGGTTCACAAGAGAATAAATCTGTGTGTATGTTTTTTCTGGCTATTTATGGCCTTACATTAGAACTTTTCAATAATTTAATCTTTGCACCTCTCTCTAGATCTTCCTCCAGGTTAAGGTCTTTGAAATTTCTTCATCCTCTAAGTACTAGAGGGGTTAGATTTCTAGGATGGCTGGATCTTTTCATCCTTTGCAATTCCCAAATGGAATCTTTTACCTTTGGGCATTGGAGTCAAGCTATTTTTCTTTTTCTTTTTTTATTATTTATTTATAGTATTAACAATTATTACAAGAAATCTCTTGACATGCAAAAATGGAACAGATTAGTGGTTAGGGTGGTGGACTTTGGTCCTGAGGAACTGAGTTCAATTCCCACTTCAGGCACAGGCAGCTCCTTGTGACTCTGGGCAAGTCACTTAACCCTCCATTGCCCCATGGAAGCTGCATTGAGCCTGCCATGAGTGGGAAAGCGCGGGGTACAAATGTAAAAAAAAAAAAAAATTTCAAATTATAAGGTAATACTTTTCTATCTCCTCCATTTCAAGTTCACAATTTAAGGGGGAGACAAGGTAAATTTCATGAAATAATTTTTACTATATTAGCTTAGGTAATAGAAGAGATACAAAATATGCCTAATTTTCCTTTTACGGAGTAGATGTAGGTAAAGCCACTAGTTGTTGGTTAGGAGTGGCAGCCAACTTAGAATCTAGAAAGTTACTCAATTGAATTGAATCATAGAAGATATATTTAACTGAATTAATTTTTAACACACATTTACATGGAAAATTTAACCAAAATAATCCTCCCAGTTGCAGGACCCTTGGACGGAGCTTTAAAAATGCTTGACGTCTCTTTTGTGTTGCTCTAGCAATATTCAGAAATATTCTAATGTTATTGTTCATAAAGAGCTATTTTGCTTTTTCTAAACAAAATAACTGATAATAACCTTTTAAATGAGGCTTTTTTAAAAATTTTATTAGATATTGTTGGAAACTTATGTTAATTCTGTGATGTATTTCTGGTGCCATTATTGTGAACCACTTTGGACCCAGGTATAATATAGTGGTATACAAGAGATATAATGGTATTTGGTCACTCTTCTTCTCCCAATTTGTTTTTTCGGTTAACATATCATCCAACAGAAAATAACACTTGGGCTGATGCCCTCTCCCAGACCCTTAATCCCACTGGCAGCATCTCTGAGCCTCAAACCATCATCGATCCAAGGAAGACTCTAGCTATCTCTCAAATTACTGTGCCTCCTGGGAAGGCACTGGTCCCTAAACATCTAAGAAGAAAGGTCTTGCAGTGGGCACATGACTCTAAATTGACAGGGCATCCGGGAATACAGAAGACACGCCAGGAAGTACAAGAATATGTTAATTCGTATGTCAATTGTGCCAGAAATAAGCCAGTGCATGCTCACCCATGGGGCTTGCTCCATCCTCTCCCGGTTCCTGAGCGACCCTGGTTAGACATTTCCATGGACTTTATCACTGATCTTCCACCCTCTCTACTATTATTTGTGTGGTGGCAGGTCGTTTCTCAAAGATGGAACACTTTGTTCCTCTGAACTCTCTTCAGTCGCTTCACTGGCTCCCGATCCGCTACCGTATACAGTTCAAGCTTCTCCTATTGACCTTCAAGTGCACTCAATCTGCAGCCCCCCATTACCTCTCTCTACCCTCCTCTCCCCCTATGTTCCCACCCGTAACCTCCGCTCTCAGGACAAATCACTCCTATCTGTACCCTTCTCCACCACCGCTAACTCCAGACTCCGCCCCTTCTGCCTCGCATCACCTTATGCCTGGAACAGACTTCCCGAGCCCAAACGCCATGCGCCCTCCCTGCCCATTTTCAAGTCCTTACTCAAAGCCCATCTCTTCTCCCTTGCTTTTGGCGCCTAACCACCTTCCCCATTCATGATACCTACACTGACTACATAGTTTGTTACCTTTAGATTATAAGCTCTCTTGAGCAGGGACTGTCCTTCCCCATGTTTAAACTTGTACAGCGCTGCATAACCCTGGTAGCGCTATAGAAATGCTAAGTAGTAGTAGTAGTAGTAGTCAGCTTCCTCCTTGGCCCAACTCTTTATCGAGAAGATCTTTCATTTCCATTGACTACCGTAAGACATTGTCAGCGACCGTGGTGTCCAGTTCACCTCTCACTTTTGGCAGAAGCTATGTAAGAACTTTGGCATCCAGTTGGACTTCTCCTCAGCCTATCACCCTCAGTCTAATGGCCAGATGGAGAGAGTAAACCAGACACTAAAGAGCTTCCTCCAAGCCCACGTTAATGAGCGCCAAGATGACAGGATGCATCTACACCCCTGGGCTGAGTTTTCATATAAAAATAATGATAGTTCAGTGACCAGTTCTTTTCCCTTCTATGTAGTATATGGGCAACATCCCCAGATTCCAGTACCGGTCCATCTTTCCTCTTCCATGCCCATGGTCCAGCAGGCGGCTGGAGATATCTGGGAAATTTGTCATCAGACTTAGTGACTACTCGTGGAGATGTCAGCCAGCTACAAGAAGCAGGCCAATCACAAGTTGTTGCCAGCTTCCACATTTCACCCTGGGGAAAAGATGTGGCTGAGCACCAGGCACCTTCAGCTCAAGGTGCCCTCTCAGAAGTTCACACCCAGGTTCATTGGTCCTTTTTCAGTGCAACGGCAGCTGGGTCCAGTTACATGTCAATTACGTCTTTACCCCACCATATACATCCACAATGCCTTCCATGTCTTCCTGATAAAACCTGTGGTGTTATTGAGGACCTCGGCTAGAGACCATCCACCGCCTATATCAGAAGTTGCCGCTGACCCAGAGTTTGAGGTATGGGACATACTTGATGCAAAGAAAATCAGGGGGAGACTACACTACCTCCTTGTCTGGAAGGGTTATGGACTAGAAGATAATACATGAGAACTTGGTGTCAGCGTGCGAGCCCCAGTGCTCATTTGGCATTTTCATTGCTTTTGTCCCCTTATGCCCACACCTAGAGGGCCAGGGAGAGGGCTTTGGAGGGGGTGCTGTCACACCTCTCACCTGGTTCAGGAAACTACTAGAGTCCTGCAACATTCTGTGCCTAGAGTCTTGTGAGTCTTTACTTCCTAGTTGCTGCACTTCCCTTTTATAGCCCTAGATGGGGCACTGACAGATGATCTCACTTCCTGGTTAACAGATAATTAAGAAAGTGCTCTACACTCCACCAGTGCTTTGGAAACAGGCTTCTAAAGTTGTGCTTACTCTAGTGTTTGTTGCCTTGCCAGTTCCTGCTTCCAGTCCTGCTTATTCCTGCTTCCAGTCCTGCTTGTTCCCACATCCAGTCCTCTAGCCCGGCCTGTATCTGCTTCCAGCCCTGCCAATTCTGGTGTTCCTGCCTTCCTCTGTTCCTGGTTTCCTGCCCTATCGCATTCCTGCTCTGTCATGTTCCTGAGGTCCTGCCCCTGTCTTGATATGATATGGGGCTTGCACCAAAGGACATATGAAAAGAGATTGGAAGACCTGAATACATATACCATAGAGGCGCAACAAGAAAGATATGATACAGACATTTAAATACTTGAAAGGTATTAATATAGAAACAAATATTTTCCAGAGAAGGGAAGTGATAAAACTAGAGGACATGAATTGAGGTTGTGGGGTGGTAGACTTAGGAGTAATGTCAGAAAATTCTTTTTTCACAGAAAAAGTGGTGGATGCCTGGAATGACCTCCCAAGGGAGGTGGTGGAAAAATAAAACTGTGGCGGAATTCAAAAAGGTGTGGGATGAACACAGAGGATCTCTAATTCGAAAATGAATGATATAAAAAAACAAAACTTAAAGGTTTGCATATGTGTTTGCATGTCAAGTGATGCTCAGATGGCAACTCTGGCTGCATCAACTAAGGCCGGTGCTGGGCTGCCTTATATGGTTTGAGTCCTGCCTATGGCAATCCAGTTTAGGATGGGCTGGAGAGAACGTCAACGGAAATTCCAGTGGTTTGGAATGTGAGGACAGTGCCGGGAAGATGGATTTGCATAGGCTGGAGTGGTCTTTGACATGGATTCTCTGGTGGACTGGCCTAGCAATGAACCACAGAATCCATTCAGAAGTTAAAACAGTTGCATATAGAAAGTGTGGTAAAAGCGTCATTGAGGACAACCTCACAATCTACCAGAGAATCCATGTTGCAGTGAAAGGGCTTAATGGCAAGATAGAATGGATTCGTTTTTTCTGATGTATTCCATTCCTGCTTTTGTTTTATGCTATTCCTTTGCCCCGACCAAGAAGAGTTCTGACTGGACAGGAACGATAGCGTCTGACATCATGAGAAGTAGTTATAGCGGCCATATTCAGTTTGTTGCTGCCCTTCATGCATCCATCAGCAGAATGAACAGAAAGTAAGCTTTTGTCTGTGCAAGCTGCGAGTTGAGCACAAGCAACACATCTACATAGCTCTTTCTTTTGTTGACAGGGAGTGACCGGTGGTTCTGAGGCAGCAGAGGCGAAACAGGGGCCAACGTTGACCAAGGTCAGAGTGACATTGAAGGACGGAAGGAAAGCATACACCTTCAAGCTAAGTACTTATGCTTAAAGTTAATGTAAGACATACAGCGGGTGGCTTTCCTTTGAAAAAAGACTATAAATAAGCAATACAGACTAGGAGGTTTTTTCGCCCGTGATGAAGAAGCCCTAGCCCTCCTTCTGCAGTACAGCGGCAAGAGGTGCTTCTTGAGACGTTTTCCTCTTAAGAATTAAGGTTCTTATGCTTACTTGTAAGACTGGTTTTCTATATATATATGAATTAGCAGTGAAACAATATACATGACCTGAGTGTGGTAAAGGATTTAGGCAGAAGGCAGACCTCACAATACAGAAGAAAATCCACAATAGAGTGAAACCATTTAAATGTTCTGAGTGTGGTAAAAGCTTTGGTTGGAAAGAAAGCCTCACACACCATCAGAGAATCCACACAGGGATGAAATAATTTACATGCACTGAGGAGGTAAAAGCTTCAGTTACAATGTTATAAAAAATAGAAAGCTTGGCATCAGGTAGAATAATGTAAAAGTGACATCCCAAGAAAGCAGTGGACTTCGTAAATTGCTCCCAGGTATACATCTGACTACTGCTCCCTTACCTTGTCTGCTAAGCCCAAAACCCAGTACCCTCAACTGTACACCACTACCATAGCCCTTACGGGTGAAGGGGGCACCTACATGTGGGTACAGTGGGTTTCTGGTGAGTTTTTGGAGGGATCACAGTTTCCTCCACAAGAGTAACAGGACTGATTCTACAGCAGTTTGAACTTTATCCTCTATGAATGCTTTCCTGTGACTGAAACTTTTCTTATGGTCTGTATCCTAATGGCTTGATTTTGTGCGTTTTGCATTTGGACGTTTTTTTGTTCACAAATGGACTGAAAAACAAAACATCCAAAGCACAAAACGTTTTTCAAAGCAGTATTTTCGAAAGGAAAAGACAGGCTTTTTTGTTGAAAATGACCTTCTTTGGGGCGCTAGTGAGCTGCCGACCAAGATGGACGCCTGATTCCTTTCCTACTACCAACAGGACAAGAAAATAGTCTAGAACAACACACTCAACGGGAATTTATTTATTTTTCGGCTTTGGCGCTACAAACTAACTATGTCAGGCTCCAAAACATCAAAATCAGACCCCTGCTCCTCCACCACATCAGGATTGAGAAGATCAAAACTGCACCCTCTGACGCCGGAGAAAATGGCGCTGGGGAAATCTTCTCCAGCATTAACGGAAGTGGTATTGGAGGAGCTCCGAGCATTGCAAGAACTTTCCTCAAAACATTACGAAACCACTTGCGATCTGAATATTGAAATTACAGCTATCGCTAACTTTTTGTCTGCATTTCAAACTCGAGTGGAGGAATTAGAAAAATGCTATGATCAAACAGCTCTGCAATTGGCTCAATTGTAAGAAACAACAGCGACCTGGTTCAGGAAAGTAGAACTGGAAATGGAAGATTTAGCTAATAGATCGAGGCGGAAAAAAATTAGAATCATGGGTCTAAAAGAAGGCATAGAAGGAATCAACACTTTAGAATTCCTCCATAAATGGATTCCGTCCGTACTCAATAATACCTTTGAACTTCTGTTAGAGATTGAACATGCACACCATGTTCCTTCATTTAAAAAGCTCAATCAGCCTCATCCCAGACCCACTGTTGTGAACATTTTAAGATTTCAGCAAGCCTTGCAAATTTTATCCGCTGCTCGTAATCATCCTGCCATTCACATCGATGGTAAATCAATCCTCACTGTTCCGGATCTTGCTAAAACAACAGCAAGGAAGAGAAAAGCTTTCTTGGACATGAGACTGAAGCTCAAATCCCTTGGTGCTAGATTCGGGCTGCAATACCCGGCTCCAATGACAGTCACACTGCACAACAATACTAAAACCTTTGATTCTCCAGAACAGCTACAGGCTCATCTCGACCAACTACAAACGCAAGAAATGTCACGATAACTTTGCCAAAAATGAAAGTTCTCTTATCTTATGCCTTAATTAGCAACAGCAGTACAATCCAGAAGCTATACTGAGTTAATAAAATATGTTTATGATTTAATTATCTGATTAAATCTATTAAGCTATACAATATCATCCAAAAATATACTTTAGATGCTTATTTCTTGATGTTATACGCTGATGTCATATTTAGGTCAAATTTCTTTTTTTTTTCATAAATGCATTATTCTAGTAATTTTAAATGTTAAGCATTTCATGTTGGTAGGGTTTGCTACTTATGTTATCCCTTCACTTGTCTTTCTTAGGCCCAGATGCACTAAACTTAATGAGCCTTTAACGAGCCATTAACGAGCAAGTAGTAAACCGTAGCATGCACCAAACGCCATTTTCTGATCACGGTAGCACTAACGAAAACGGAATGCAAATCATTATAATGAGCTGCACTACCGTAGCAAAGCTATTATAATGAGATGCACTAACGTTTACCGATTCCCCTTACCGTGGAAACCCTAACGTGAGATCTGCACCTCTCGTTAGGCTGGGGCTGCTGTGGGAAAGCCAAAAAAACCCCAAGAGCTGCGTGTCCTAAGTGTCCCTGACGAGCACTGCTTTCTTTTTTCCCTTCCGACGCCGACGCCCCCCCCCCCCCCGCCCGAGGTCGCCGTTGCCGCTCCCCCTGCATTGAAATGAGAGCTTTCCGCAGCCCCCCAGGTCGCCGCCGCTCCCCCCTCCCTTGAAATGAGAGCTTCCCCGCCATCCTCCGCACCCCCGTGGCCCCACCCCCGCCGCGCCCCGAGGTCGTCGCCGCTGCTACCCCCCTCCACCCGCCACCAGGCCCTCACAGTGCTTCTCACCTCCGTGTGAAGGCGCTGCACCGGCTGCAGCTGACGGGGAATCTGTCATTTCAATGCAGGGGGGGGAGGGGGGCCAAGGCCGTCCATAAAGGCCATCCATAAAGGATGTCCATAGGCACAGTTCTTTTTTTTTTGGGGGGGGGGGGGGGGGGGTTGTTTTTTACGTCCTTGGAATGCGCAGAGCAGCCAGCATAACGCTTGGCTGCTCTGTGCATGCTCTACCAGCTGATTCTCCGACTGTTTTACGAGGTGATTAGAGAATGCAAGTGAGCTGCAACGAGCAGCTCATTTGCATTCCCTTTCCTTGATGCACTGCCATTCCCTACCGATTCGCTATGGAATCGGTAAGGGAAGGGCTCTTTACGTGGGGTTAGTGCATCTGCCCCTTAGTCGGAGACATTGGCACCGTTTAATAAGTTTCTTTAACTTGACTGAGCTACACTTCAGTAGCTCTACATGTCTTTTGGTTTAACTATGCATAGAGAAGTGATTCCTTCCCATTTCTGCTATTGTTACTTGAGAGGAAACATCGCTGGTAGATCATTCTACTAGACTCATTAGGCACCATAATGGCTGACAACCCATCCAATACAGCTCTTAGGATTGTCTCCTGGAATGTAAATGGTTTAAAGCATCCTGTTAAACGTAAGAAAATCTTTGCATACCTTAGGAAACTTAGACCATCCATTATTTTTTTTTTCCGGAAACTCACATTCCCAGTCTAAACAAATTGATCTCCCCTTACAAATGGATATCACAGTCTATATAGATGCCCCTTCAATAGGTAGGAGGAATGGAGTTTCAATACTCTTTCACAAAGATCTTCAACCTACCATAATTGAGCAAATGGCTGATGATGAAGGACGCTGGTTAATTGTAAGAGCAGAATTCTCCTCACAACAGCTTCTTTTGGTAAACATATATGCACCTAACATTGACTCTCCAGACTTTTTTCACACACTGTTCCGTACAATCTCCTCTTTTGATCCAATTCCTCTGCTCATATCTGGAGATTTTAATCTCCCACTCGACAGATGGTTAGATAAAAGCTCTCATGCTATTAAACCCATCTCCAATGCCACTATTACGCTGCAATCTTTAGTGACTCAGTTTAATTTGATAGATCCTTGGAGGACAAAATTCCCAGACACAAGAGATTACACCTACTTCTCCTCACCTCACAACAGTTTCTCCAGAATTATTTCCTTCTCTCTGCCACCCTGCTCCCTTCAGTCACAGAAGCTGTAATACATCCGATTGTCATCTCTGATCATGCTCCTATTTCTTTAAATGTATCCCCTCTACATCAATCCTTTACTAAGTCTCCTATTTGGCGCCTTAACACCAACCTTCTGCAGGAAGATAACATTAAAACTCGAATTACAAACTTTATTTCTGAATTTTTCCAAAATAATTCAACAGAAACTTTACCACTACTTACTATTTGGGAAGCCTTCAAAGCAACATTAAAAGGAGAAATAATATCTATAGCAGCTTTTAAAAAGAAAGAACAAAATATCTTACTTGACAATCTAGAAAAGCAAATTAAAGAATATGAAAATAAACTTATTACTTTGCAAGATAAGCAGTTTTTAAACAAACTTTGTCAACTCAAATATGAGTACAACAAAAGTGTAAGTGAATCAGCCTTCCAAGAGATTTTCCAAACAAAAACCCAATATTATATTGGTGGTAACAAAAGTGGCAAGATTCTAGCTAAGAAAACTAAAATTCAAATCCCATCTGTTAGGAATAACAAAAACAAAAATGTCATTTCGGCCACTGAAATCCTAAAATCATTTCATCAATTTTATAATGAATTGTACACATCAGAGACAGATGGAGATTCTGACAAAATAGGAAACTTTCTGTCTCAGCTTATCCATCCACAATGGTCCCTCTCAGATAGCAAATTCCTTTCGAAACCATTCAATGCAAAAGAAATTATGCAGGCTCTCAAAGATCTTCCCTCCCATAAAGCACCTTGGCCACACGGCATTCCCGCTGAGTTTTATAAAATATTCTTAAATTCTCTTTCTTTGACTCTTACGCAATTATTTAGTTCACTGGATCCCTTAACAGTTTTGTCTAGTAGATTTACAGAAGCTATCATTACAATGATTCCTAAACCTAATAAAGACCCTCAACTTGTACAAAACTATAGACTCATTTCTCTCCTTAATTCAGAATATACAATTTATGCAATGCTACTAGCTAACAGATTGAAGAAAATTATCAGTAAGATTATCTCTCCAAACCAAATAGGCTTTATGCCAAACAGATTAATATCAGACAATTCTAGATTATTCTTTCAATTATCGCACATTGCTAAATCTCAGCCCTATCATAGCTATGTCCCTAGATGCAGAGAAAGCCTTTGATAGGATAGAATGGCAATATTTATTCTCTGTCCTTGAATGGTTCGGTGCAACATCACCCTATTTGTTCAATCTGGCACTAGAACCACTCATTATTGCAATTAACTCTCAAATCAACATTACAGGAATATTATATAAAAACACACATTTCAAAATGTCTGCATATGCTGATGATATACATTTCCAATCGTTTGACTTCATTACCCTCATTATTCTCTTTGATACAGTCCTTTTCTACAATATCGGGATATAAAATCAATCAAGCTAAAACAGAAGTATTACAATTAAATATTCATGAAGTACCCAGTTTAATTCAGCCCTTTAATCTCATCTGGTCTTCCAAAAAAATTAGATACCTCGGCATAGATTTACACTACACAGTACAAGACACCATCAAATATAACGTTGAAAACATACTCAAGTTCCTCAAAGATCTTCTTTTGAAATGGCATCCTCTTCACATCCTGATGGGGTAGGATCGAGACCATTAAAATGGTAGTCTCTCCCAAAATAAATTTCATATTGAGCATGATCCCAATGTTATTCCAAACTCATTTTATAAACAGGTAGAGAAATTGTTGGTTTCTTTTCTTCGGAAATCTAAGGTGCCTAGAATATCATTAAAAAAGCTCAAAGCTCCAAAAGAAAAGTTTGGATTAAAGTTCCCTGATTTTTTAATGTATCACAAAGCATTTATTACACAACAACGTTGTTATTGGTTTCCTATTAAAAAAGACTACTCACCTATTTGGCTTCAGTTAGAGCAGCTCATAACTTCTCCAATACCATTACATTTAATTATCTACATTACTCCTGCCTCTTCTGAGGCAGATAACCCAGTTGTACATAACACTAAAATTTGTCTGCTACATTTAGACAAATTATTATATCTTCCTATCCCCTCCTCTCTCCAAATACCTATATGGAATAACTCCAAATTCCATATTAACAAAAAAAACATTCTTTTGGAAGTCTTGGGCTAGTTGCGGAGTTTGGACTATTGAAGATATATGTAAAGACTCATAACCACTTGTAACCACTTGCCTCCACCTACCCTCCCTTCCCGTTCACATTAATTGATTTGATTTGCTTACTTTATTTATTTTTTGTCTATTAGATTGTAAGCTCTTTGAGCAGGGACTGTCTTTCTTCTATGTTTGTGCAGTGCTGCGTATGCCTTGTAGCGCTATAGAAATGCTAAATAGTAGTAGTAGTAGTCTACTAACATTCCAAGAGATCTATACAAGCTTGCACATTCCTAAGACACATTACTTTCAGTGGTTGCAATTGACACACTGTGTTAAAACTACAAATGCACTAAATTTATCTGGTTCTCATGAACCATCTATTTATCAAACTGCAACATCCTTGATCAATAATGGATATATGGCCTCATTGTTACGTCTGTGCTCACCTTGCCCTCTGGTGGCCAGAACTGGTGGCTGCTGTGGACCGTCACCCGTTTCAGATTTCAGCTCAGTCCGGTCCAGATCTTCCGGGCTGCCAGACTTGCTTGCTTGGATTGAACCTACACAGCACCCGTAGTTTCCTGGTGATGGTTGCAGCTGAGCTCCAGGTGCTGCTGGGCTTATTAGCCATTCTGAAACCTTGCTGCTTGGCCTTTGCATTGCGTCTAAGGCCCTGCTATGTTGGTGCTTGTTGCACTTCAGCCTGAGTTTGTTTTCTTGCTCTTGTTCTTGCCTGAAGCCTTGCCTGTTCTAGTTAGTCTGTGTGTAGTTTAGGGTATTGCTTGTTTACTGTATTGCTTGTTTCCCAGTCTTGTGTCTTGTTTGTATGTCTTGCCTAGTTCTGGGTTTATCTGTGTTTGTTCCCTGCTTCAGTGGCTGCTTGCAGCTTTCAGTTCAGTCTCCTGTCTAGCTGTGTTTGTTCCCTGTTTCAGTGGCTGCTCGCAGCTTTCAGTCCTGGCCTTTAGCCTATCCTTTTCCTGCCTTGCTGTCCCTGTGCTGTCTAGCTGTTATCCAGTCCTGCCCTGTCCAGTAAGTCCTGCCGGCCACCTGAAGCCTTGAGCTCAACTCTTGGTGAAAAGTGGCCAGGTGCAGGTGAAGCCTAACTGTTTGTCAGAGATCTGCCCTGTCTCTAGCATGGGGTGGTTTTGCCTGCCACTGCCGCTCCTCGGCAGTGGCCCAAGGGCTCACAAACCCAGTTTCCAGCTTTGAAAACGTGACACTCATCTATATATAAGATTCTGCTTTCTCACCATTACAAACATAGTTATTCATAGTATGGGAAGCAGATACTAACTAAGTAATTCCGCACTCTGCACAATCTCAAATTTGGAGGTCTTTGATTAGGCCTCTATCCTCTGCTAACCTTATGCAATCAATGTTTTTTCTGTATTATAGGGCTGTATGGACTCCACGGAAACTTCAAATTGCTAAATTGGCATCCTCCAATCTATGTTGGCACTGTCAAACAAATATTGGCACACTTACTCACCTGATTTATGAATGTGAAAAAATTAAGGTATTTTGGCAAAATATCTGGAAAATCATCTGTTGTGGAGTGGAGTGGAGTGGAGGAGTAGCCTAGTGGTTAGTGCAGTGGACTTTGATCCTGGGGAACTGAGTTCAATTCCCACTGCAGCTCCTTGTGACTCTGGGCAAGTCACTTAACCCTCCATTGCCCCTGGTACAAAATAAGTACCTGAATATATGTAAACCACTTTGAATGTAGTTGTAAAAACCTCAGAAAGGCAGTATATCAAGTTCCATTTCCCTTTCCCTTGTAAACTTCACATTAATGTCAATCTCAGTGTTTCATTAATCATATTTAAATCCTATTCACCTGGTTTGTCTAACAGAATGTCACAAAAAATTATTTGAAATCTTGATAACAATTGGACAATATATGATCTTAGCAAACTGGAAAAATGCCTCAATGCTTAATGAACATTTCTGGTGGCAGTCAGTCTTGTTATACCATAAAATGGAAACAGCCTCTGCAAGTCTCACTGGATCTCTCAGTAAAAAGACACTGATATGGTCTCCTCTAACGGATTACATCCAATCATTACGATAGCAACTTCAATTAATCTCAACATTAATGCATATATTGTATGAACCACTTCTCTATTTTGCTTTTAAATCAACTGTTTCCTACCCCAACCGTTTCCTACCATACATATACCTCATTATACCACATTATCACTTTGTATTCATTCATACTATGTATTTGTTCAAACCGTAATCGGCTAACACCGTTAACGGTTATATGTAAGCCACATTGAGCCTGCAAAAGGTGGGAAAATGTGGGATACAAATGTAACAAATAAATAAATAAAATAAAAGTGTTATATTTTATTGTTCTTCCTCTTTTGTTTGTTATCTGAAAACTTTAATAAAATTTCTGGATAAAAAAAAAGAAAATGACCTTATTTCCTGTTGAGAATTTGGACATTTTGTGTAAAATGTTCAAATTCAGATTTAGACGTCATATCGAAAATGCCCCTCCATGTCACTTACTATGCCAATCTCTAGACTGTTCCAGTCATGTTCCAAACAATCCTCCCAAGGGCTCTTTTATGAAACAACCTATAGACTGTTCCAGTCAAGTTCCAGCCAGTCTGCTAGGTGCTGCCTAGTCCTACGCTTCAGCCAGTCAGAGTCCAGCCCTGCCTTCTCCAGCTCCTGGACTCTGCCAGGCAGTTCCATCAGCAACTGTCAACAAAGATCTATGCAAAGCTTATGCCGCATAGGTAGATCCAACCTCATCACAGTCCAAGAGCTCACCTTCTCCAACCACGACATGAGGTTGTCTAGCAATTTACCTGCAAAGGGCAACATGGAGGGGCATAATCGAATGGGACCAGTCATCTATAAGGGCGGCCATCTCTAAAGCCGGCCCCGTCAAGCGGCGTACCCAACTGTATTATCGAAACAAGATGTCTGGCCATCTTTCATTTCGATAATACGGTCGGGGCCGGCCAAATCTCAACATTTGGCCTGCCCTTAGAGATCGCCAGCGTTAGAGATGGCCGCCATTGGTTTTTGCCGATAATGGAAACTAATGGCAGCCATCTCAAACCCGGCCAAATCCAAGGTATTTGGACGTGGGAGGAGCCAGCATTTGTAGTGCACTGGTCCCCCTCACATGCCAGGACACCAACCGGGCACCCTAGGGGGCACTGCAGTGGACTTCACAAATTGATCCCAGTAGCATAGCTCCCTTACCTTGTGTACTGAGCCCCCCACATCCCCCCCAAAACCTACTACCCACAACTGTACACCACTACCATAGCCCTTAGGGATGAAGGGGGGGCACCTACATGTGGGTAAAGTGGGTTTTGGGGGGGGGGGTTGGAGGGCTCCCATTTACCACCACAAGTTTAACAGGTGGGGAGGGGTGGGCCTGGGGCCGCCTATCTGAAGTGCACTGCATCCACTAAAACTGCTTCAGGGACCTGCATAGTGCTGTCATGGAGCTGGGTATGACATTTGAGGCTGGCAAAAAAATGTTTTATATATTTTTTTTTGGTGGGAGGGGGTTGGTGACCACTGGGGGAGTAAGGGGAGGTCATCCCCCATTGCCTCCAGTGGTCATCTGATCAGTTGGGGCACCTTTTTGAGGCTTGGTCGTGAACAAAAAGGGACCAAGTAAAGTCAGCCAAATGCTCGTCAGGGCCGGCTTTCTTTTTTCCATTATCGGCCGAAGCCAGCCATCTCTTAACCATGCCCCCGTCCCTCCTTCGGTACCCTGCCGATATGCCCCCTTGAACTTTCGCCAGCTCTGCGACGGAAAGCAGTTGAAGCCGGCCAAAATCGGCTATCGATTATACCAATTTGGCCGGCTTTAGGAGAAGGCCGGCCATCTCCCGATTTGTGTTGGAAGATGGCTGGCCTTCTCGTTTGAAAATAAGCAGGTTAGTAAGCTTGGATTTGGAAGCTGCATCTGTCATCCAATGTCTGAGCCATAATAGACGCCTGGCAGCAACTGCTATAGCTATCTGTATGCTGATGCATGAAAGAGATTATAGAGGGTACCAGCCAAATAAGATAAACCTGCTTCAATAAATGGAAAATCAAGGTTAGGTTCTGTAGAAGATTCACTAGCCAGATGAATCCAACTAAGGCAAGCCTGGGCCACATAAGAACTACACACAGAAACACAGATAAGGCGGTATGTTTAAATGAAAGCTTCAGGGAGTTTTCTAGCTTTCTATTTTGAAAGTCTTTCAGTATTGTTCCTCCTTCAACCGGAATAATGTAGTGAATAAAGTGTCCATTTTAGGAAGCTTAAGCTTCTCCAACTACTCTGGAGGGATACGATACAATCTGTACATAACCCAAGCAACTCTAAGACTGGCATCTGGTGTACGCCACTGTGCATAAATTAGCTCCTGCTTAGCCACATGCACTGGAAAAGATTTTGGTGGCTTCTTAGTACCTGCCATAATAGGATTAGAAGTAAAAGCAGCTCTGGAAGGTGCAGGAGACAAAATATTGAGAACTTCAAAGGCTTCGGCAATGAAAGAAGAGAGCACTTCTTTATGAAATAGTCAAGCTGTTGTAGGATCATCACCTTTATCAGCAGCTAGCTCCCTTTCCTCTAGGGAATCTCTGAAGTCAAAATGAACTGACACTGCTGAACAAGCCCCTTCAGAGTGTGGTGCTGAGAAAATATACTCTACCTCCAAGACCGAAGAGTGATCCAATCTCCTTTTTATAGAAGGAAATTTGGTCTGAATGTGTGAAGCAGAATCTTGAGGTCTCTGAGAAGCAACAAAATAAATTCAGGAGAAAAGGGAGTATGAGCTTCCAGAGGTTTCACAGTGCTAGAGAAGGCAACAGTATCAAGAGGAGTCAAATCAGACATAAGGAGAACAGGTTGAGGAGCAGGAACAAAACTGTCAGAAATAGAAAAAGAGACGTGCAGGAATCCAAGAAGGCCGCCACCCCCCATGCTATCTGAAGAAAGTGAAGTCGGCCCCTGAAGATACCGCAAAGTGTCCCCTACTACCTGACCTGAACCAGGACTGCTAGAAAAATCATCTGGCTGCTCCGATGATCTCTATGAGATGGTTTCTGCACACCACAGCGTGAGCAGTGCTTAACTGTCTCTGCCATCATGGAAAATGCAAGAAAAGCTACAGCTGATATTAAAAGTGAGAATGGAAGCTGAAAACAACAGTAAAGACAGAACTAGCAAAGGAGCACGGTAACAAAGAGTGTACTCACTGGCAGTGATGAAATTTCCTTAGAGCTTACCAGAGAAAGGAAAGGAAAATGGGAGTGAAGTAAAGGCTCCTCTAATAGATAGATACTTCCCCAGAAGGCAGCTGGCAATGGCAGAATATTTTCTCCTCAAAGTCTGAGGTAGCCATTTAAGCTATTTTTTTTATAAGGAGAAGTATATCTGCAGGTTGTGGGGAGGGGGGTGGGGGAGAAGAGTGATCTGGCTCCACCAGGTATGCTCCTAAAAAGGCAGCGTTTCAAGCCTTTGCCTCCATACTCAACTGAACTAAAAACAAAAAACAAAACCCAGAACAAGAGTCAGCATCCACAGAAAACACCAGAAGCTGCAGAGAGTAATGTCTACCACATACTAGAGATAAATATTAATTGAACCAGCTGCACACTACCCTATAAGGCAAGCGCTCAAATTGTTTCTCTCTATCTCCACCTGATGGCAGATGGGCATAATCCACAATTTCTGGACTGATCTGTTGATGATGCCAAGGAAGTTCTAGTTCCTTAGTCAACTGCACAATTGGATGCAAGAGCCCAACAGACTCCCCATGGTTTCTCAATACATAAGGCAGAGGAGGAGCCCTGGGATTCAAACCCTGAAACCCTGACTGCGCCTTTCTAAGGCACTCTCCCTGGAATGCCTTCCCGTGGAAAGATCTGAAGACAAAAATGGTGATGGAATTCAAGAATGCGTGGGATAAACACAGAAGAACACTATATAGAAAAGGATGGAATCCAACTGAAGTAAAACTTAAATGACACATAACTAGAGTGAGCTTTGACAGCAGCTTCAGAGGTTGGAAAGTAAGATCAATGTTGGGTGGACTTATACAGTCTGTGCCCTAAAATTAGCAGGGAAAGACAGAGATTAAGTATACCAGTGTTTAACCATGAAGAAATGGAACACGTGCAAACTGCTAGATTCAACTCTGGCCACCTTGTTGGGCAGACTGGATGGACCGTACAGGTCTTTATCTGCCAACATTTACCATGTTACCTCATCAGGGTCTGGCAGAACTGGGACCCTAAATTCACAGGGGGGGGGGGGGGGTTCAAGTTTATTAAAAACTTGCTATCCTGCACATCAATAAAAAATGAATCAATGCCGCTATCACAGCCTAAAGAGAATAGAAGGAAAAAGACAAGAGAGGGGGGAAAATAGTAAGAGATGGGAGAAACAGAAATCTATTGTTGATAGAAAGATTGTATTAGTAGACAAGGAAGGGTAGATATGTTTGAACTAAACAGCAGGCCTTTCTTCAGGGACAGTCCTATGATGTCAGGAAGGCATCCTCATAAAAGAATGTTATGAGGTCTATTTTACATTTTGTCAAGGTGGTCTATATTCTAAGATAGAAGGGGAAGGGAGTTCCATAAGGTGGGGCCTACAACTGAAAAAAACTGAATCATGTGATGTGTCATACTTAATGTGCCGGAAAGAGGGTACAACCAGTAAGTGTTGCTATGATCGGAGGGTGTGTTGCGGCAGTTTGAGGGCAATGGGGCATTTGCAATGGGGTAGTTTTTTTTTATTTTTTGGGGGGGGGGGGGGGTATGGGCAGTTTGTGGGATTGGGAGAGTAAAGACAGGGAGAGGCAGTTTGAAAGAAGGAATTCCCCACTGCTATGTTCCACTGTATGTGAGCTTGTACACTATATAAGCTAGAAATCCTCCTCACATTGCATCATTTTTTGGGTAGGGACTTAGTCTGGAACCTCCAATCCAATCCTGCCCATTTTTTTAAATCAATGTGTCTTTTTAGCAGTTTTCCCATATGTCAAGCTTCATTATATTTCATTAAATTGTCTATGCTATACAAACTGGAACTTGTTGTCTAATAAAAGTAAATTAGGTCATTTTTGCGGGGTGGAGGGGAGGTAGTTTATCTTTCTGGAACCCCCATTCCGATCTTGCTCATTTTGAACTCAGTGTGTCTTTTTACCGTTTTTTTCCCCACATGCCAAGTTTCATATTGTGACAAGGCTACAGCCCAGTTGTACAAAATGAAGCAGCAAAACCCTGAACTACATCTCCCAGAATGCATTCCAGTCCCAGCAGGGGAAGCCCAGGGGATAGGCAAACTGGCCATATACCATCTCTGACCACAAGAAGGAGGGAGAAGGAAGAAGCCCAGTTCCCCTGGACCCGCAATCAGTATATCATGCCTCCCACTTGTAAGAGGGAAGGGTGGGGTGAGAAGCAGGAGGAGGATTGGATGGATTGGGTAGAAGAGGGGGGTTAATGAGGCTGAGCAAGGGGAAGAAAGCAGAATGGAATGGGAGCTTGAGAGTCCTGAGGAGCACAGCACCTGAAGGTTTGCAAACCTACATTGTTTTGGAATTTATTTTGATTTAAACCCTACTTAAATAGGGAAGCCTGTTTTCTTCTGTGGAACCTGTTTGCCTTGGGGGAAACCCTGAACGTTGGAAAGTTTGCTGGAAGAATTACAAACCTGTTTGAAATCTGATTATTTTGAGAAACTCTGTTGAATTTGAAAGGCTTGTTTATGAAGGAGGACTGCCTGGTGGGAAGAGGGGAAAGCCTGCTTGGGGGGCAAGTACTGTTTGTTTGCTATTGACTTTGACCAAAAAGGAGGGATTTCAAAAGGACTATTGAATCCCCCTCAGGGAATGGGGCAGAGTCTTTGTGTTTAGTGAGCTGATGTACTAAGCAAGGCAGAACCGCCCTGCCGGAGAAGCCTTAACCCAGGGCTCTGGAGTGAAGTTTGGTTATTAACCCGACAAATAAAGGAATGTTTTGAAGTATCCCCGGGTGGCAGTTTTTTGAAGATCTGGCTATTTGCGGGAGGCGGTTTCCTCCCCCATACTGGAGCAGCGGGCCCGTTTACAATATCATTCCATTAAATTTTCTGTTATTTTACCTCAGACACACAGACATGCAGACATTCTTGAATCCTTTGTATGGTTCATTCCAAATTTTATAGGGTTAGAAAGAATAATAAATCTAGTGATAACACTCTCCTAAACTCAACCAATCATCACTTCCACATTTCGGCAAATAAAAAGACAACTATATCAGTATGAATGTCTCATCAAAAAACAATATAACAGTTGAAATTTAAGTGAAAATTTTCACTTTTTCAAGGTAAATTGTATCTTTCCCTGTATGTTACATAAAGCCTCTGCTAGCAACAAATTGTTCCTTATTTCTCATTCTAATGCTGTAACATGAAGTACTTACCATCTGTGCCAGAAAGTGTGCCGGAATGCAAGACTGATTGGACAGTTGAAGTGTCCTTGAAACCTCAGTTAAAACTTGAATTTTGCCAAAATCCAACTCAATAGGTTTCACACAGACAACAGGGCCTACTCCAGCATATTGCAGATTGACCTCCTGAAGAAAGAACACAAAGAAGGCTATGAATAGAAAACTGCCTTAAACTTTTCTTTGCTTTGTCCCTGAGGCATAGAAAATCCAAAGCTATTCCATGACCCTAAACACACTGTTTCAACCATATAAGCAGCATATTGTTAATTATGCATGTGTGACTAAAGAGGAAGGTTGACTATTTTGGTATTCCATTATTTATGATCTTAAGCTGCATAAAGCAATGCATTACCATACCTCGTTAATGCAAGTTAGTTCCAAGTGGATTTACTAAATCATGAAACCTAAGTATTTCAGTTTAGTAAATCTGGCTGTGGCAATGAGAATGCACGTTATCATGACATATGTTCCAGGTGCCACTACAGAGTTCCATTAAAAAAACTAGCAAGCCTCAAGTAGACAACACCCCCCCCCCCCCCCACACACACACACACACACTCACACTCAAAATGTCTCCTCTCCCTTAAGAACATTCCTTTCTGGTTTCTGAAGTTGCAATGCCTTCAACATTATGTAGAATGTTATGATATCAGTTTAATTGTCAGAATTATTGAAATATGTAGCAGAACTATTGATTGTGCTGAATCAGATACCAATATAAAAATGCAGCTTTTAAAGACTTATTGGGACAGAATCATTATAAACTGGTCTGGCTTTCATCCAAGTCCCTCTCCCCCCCACCTCTGGGAAAACTTAACAAAGACAAAAAAGGTACTGCTGCAAAGATCTCACCTCCCCCTTCCTCCCCCTTAACAAAAGACTATTCTCAAACAAACTCTGACAAATACAGGGACTGCTTCAAAAGGTTTTCAAACTTCCTCTGATCAAAAGCCCACCTGAGTGTAAATGCCAACACATCTCCAAAGATCAAACACAACTGCAGACAGAGGGACAGCAAAGGTGTAAATCCAGCTACTGAAGACAAAGGACTCAGAAACCATAAACAAGACCATTTGC
Source organism: Microcaecilia unicolor (assembly GCF_901765095.1). Taxonomy (NCBI): domain Eukaryota; kingdom Metazoa; phylum Chordata; class Amphibia; order Gymnophiona; family Siphonopidae; genus Microcaecilia; species Microcaecilia unicolor. The sequence goes on along the minus strand of NW_021963204.1, from coordinate 6,703 downwards.
TTGATACAATAAACCATTTGCTGGCTACCTCAGACACTGCCACAGAGGTCCAAACAGGAAGTCTTATGATGTCATAAAACATGAGACCAAGTGCAAATACCCAGGGTCCAGTGCAAACCAGGAAGAAAATTATCCAGGACATGCACTCATATTTCCCTGCAAATGAACTGTATAAAAAGCCTGGAAACAGCCCAGCTCGCTCTCTCTTGGGAATCTGCTGCTCTTGGGAATCTGCTGCTTCTCTCTGCTGAACTCCACACACACCTCCAGACAAGACTTCTCTCCAGGCTCCAGCAACCAACTTTAAAAGAAAAGACTTCTACAGCAGAGAGGATTTTTCCCTGCATCACTTCAACCAGCTACCAATTTCTATCAAAGACTGTTGTAAGTTAACTTATAACTTTTGATTTAAACCTGTTACCTTGCTTTAAAGCACAAATTCTCTGTAAAAATCCTTAAGACTACCTCTTGCTTACTTTGATTATATTAACCGTATTATAAATAAACCCCTTTTGAAGCTAAATGTATGGTATTTATGTTCTGGGCATGTGCTTTTAAAACTTGCATTGCAGGTTAATGTATGGTCGTTTTTAAAATTTAGTGCCATGCTTTGAGCACAAGTTCCTAAATCTTAAGCATTGCAGGTTAATGTGATTCAACAAAATATAATATTCAATTCATCTTTATTCTTGCAATTGTAAATCTTATTACCGTAACAGGTAATTGGTGGAGAATTAACCAAAATATATCCTAAAACGTATAAATACAGCGCATGTTCTTAAAATATAAATATTAGCGAATGCTCCGAGCAGTTTCCCCAAGTTAAATATTATTTCTTGTAACATAAGCAGCATATTGTTAATTATGCATGTGTGATTAAAGAGGAAGGTTGACTATTTTGGTATTCCATTATTTATGATCTTAAGCTGCATAAAGTAATGCATTACCATACCTCTTTAATGCAAGTTAGTTCCAAGGGGATTTACTAAATCATGAAACCTAAGTATTTCAGTTTAGTAAATCTGGCTGTGGCAATGAGAATGCACATTATCATGACATATGTTCCTGGTGCCACTACAAAGTTCCATTAAAAAAACTAGCAAGCCTCAAGTAGACAACACCCCCCCCCCCCCCCCCCCCACACACACACACACACTCAAAATATCTCCTCTCCCTTAAGAACATTCCTTTCTGGTTCCTGAAGTTGCAATGCCTTCAACATTATGTAGAATGTTTAGTCCCACCCTTCCAAACCTATTTAAAAACCTTGCCCTCCTATAATACCCCCAAATGTCCCTCCTTCACTGTCCCCTTACACCCCCTATGGCACCAGCAGACCCATGGCTCCCATTTGCCCCTGTTCTGCATAAGTAAGGTAAAATTATGTATAATCATACCTGATAATTTTCTTTCCATTAATCATAGCTGATCAATCCATAGACTGGTGGGTTGTGTCCATCTACCAGCAGGTGGAGATAGAGAGCAAACTTTTGCCTCCCTATATGTGGTCATGTGCTGCCGGAAACTCCTCAGTATGTCGATATCAAAGCTCCATCCGCAGGACTCAGCACTTAGAGAATTACACCCACGAAGGGACACTCTGCCCAGCTCACCACCGCCGAAACGGGGGAGGGGAATTAACCCAGCTCATCCCCACACAAGTGGGGGAGGGGAATCCGTCCAGCTCATCCCCGCGGAGCGGGGGAGGGACACCACACCCGCCGATGCGGGGGGATCTGGCTTATCCTGCAACCGCAACCGCGGGAGGAGCTGACTGACCCGAACACCGCCGAAGCGGGAGGGGTACAAAGCTGCCCTACAGCCGCACGAAGCGGGAGGGAGTGCCGGCAGAATTTAAATCTCAATCCAGCCCCGTAAAACGGAGGGGAGAGGAATGCAGCAGCTCACTGTAACACAAACTCGTCTTAACTCTTGAAGAATCCAAGTGAAAAAAACTTGAACACGAAGTCTTTCTGAAGTAACTGAAGACTAAACTTGAACCTGAAATGCAACCAGAACAAAAACAGTACAGAAATCTGGGAGGGGCTATGGATTGATCAGCTATGATTAATGGAAAGAAAATTATCAGGTATGATTATACATAATTTTACCTTCCATATCATCAAGCTGATCAATCCATAGACTGGTGGGATGTACCGAAGCAGTACTCACCCAGGGCGGGACATAGAAATCCCTGACCGCAACACTGAAGCTCCAAACCGGGCCTCCGCCCGAGCAGCCACAGTCAAGCGGTAATGCTTGGAGAATGTATGGGCCGAAGCCCAAGTTGCCGCCTTACATATCTCTTCCAAGGAGACGGAACCGGCCTCTGCCATCGAGGCCGCCTGAGCTCTTGTGGAGTGAGCCTTCAGCTGGATAGGCGGCACCTTCCCCGCGGCCACATAAGCCGCTGCAATGGCTTCCTTGACCCATCTTGCCACTGTAGGCTTAGCAGCCTGCAGACCCCTACGAGGACCTGTAAACAGGACAAACAGATGATCCGATTTCCGGAAATCATTGGTCACTTCCAAGTATCTGATGATGACTCGTCTCACATCCAGATATTTAAGAGCAGAGTACTCCTCTGGGTAGTCCTCCCTACGAAAGGAAGGGAGACAGAGCTGCTGATTCACATGGAAGCGAGAAACAATCTTGGGCAGAAAGGAAGGCACTGTGCGAATAGTCACTCCTGCCTCAGTGAACTGCAGAAAAGGCTCTCGACATGAGAGCGCCTGGAGCTCGGAAACTCTTCTGGCTGAAGTGATAGCCACCAAAAAGACTGCTTTCAACGTCAGGTCTTTCAGAGATGCCCTCGACAAGGGTTCAAACGGCGGCTTCTGCAATGCTCTTAGCACCAGGTTGAGATTCCACGCAGGCACCACTGAGTGCAGAGGAGGGCGCAGGTGATTAACTCCCTTGAGAAAGTGCACCACATCTGGCTGCGAAGCCAGGGAAGCACCCTTCAGGCGGCCCCTGAAGCAAGCCAGAGCCGCTACCTGGACCTTAAGGGAACTGAGCGACAGGCCTTTGTCCAGACCTTCTTGCAGGAACGCCAACACTGAAGAAATTGGAGCAGTGAAAGGAGAAAGAGAGCCTGCTTCACACCACGCTGCAAAGATACGCCAAACCCTGGCGTAAGCAGTAGAAGTAGAGCGTTTCCTCGCTCTCAGCATAGTGGCGATGACCTTGTCTGAGAAGCCCTTCTTCCTCAGCCGCTGCCGCTCAATAGCCAGGCCGTAAGACCAAAGGGGGAGGGATCCTCCATCACCACGGGACCCTGATGTAACAGGCCCTGCTCCACTGGCAGCCGCAGAGGATCGTCGACTGAGAGCCTGATCAAGTCCGCATACCAGGGACGTCTGGGCCAATCCGGACCCACCAGGATTATCCTGCCGGGATGCTTTGCCACCCGGTCTAGCACCCTGCCCAACATGGGCCAGGGCGGGAACACATAGAGAAGCTCTTGTGTCGGCCATTGTTGGAGAAGAGCATCTACTCCCAGGGATCGAGGGTCCCGTCCTCTGCTGAAGAAGCGCGGCACTTGGCAATTGGCCGATGACGCCATCAGATCTAGGCTCGGCCGGCCCCAGCGCTTCGTGATGTCCAAGAACGCCTGAGCAGATAGCTGCCACTCTCCGGGCTCCAAGGTATGGCGACTGAGAAAGTCCGCCTTGACATTCATGACTCCGGCAATGTGGGCCGCTGACAGCTGTTCCAGGTTCGCTTCCGCCCACTGGCATAGACTCATAGCCTCCTTGGCTAGAGGGGCGCTCTTGGTACCTCCCTGGCGGTTGACATAGGCCACAGCCGTGGCATTGTCCGACAGTACCCGTACAGGCTTCAGCACCAGTACCGGGATGAACTCCAAAAGCGCCAACCGAATGGCTCTGAGTTCCAGGAGGTTGATAGACCACTTCGCCTCTGCAGGAGACCAGAGCCCCTGCGCTGTCCTTCCCAAGCAGTGGGCTCCCCAGCCCGACAACGAGGCGTCCGTCGTGACGACAATCCACTCTGGGGTCACCAGAGGCATTCCCGCAGACAACTTGTCTGTCTGCATCCACCAGCTCAGCGCCTTGCGCACTGCTGGATCCAAGGGAAGACGCACCGCATAATCCTCCGACGTCGGAGTCCAGCGCTGCAGCAGAGAGTGTTGTAGTGGTCTCATATGAGCCCTGGCCCAGGGCACTACTTCCATCGTGGCCGTCATAGAGCCCAACAGCTGCACATAGTCCCAAGCCCGAAGAGGAGAGGCTACTAGGAACTGGTCCACCTGAGCCTGAAGCTTGACAATCCGATTGTCTGGCAGGAACACTCTGCCCACTTGGGTGTCGAATCGAACTCCCAGATACTCCAGGGACTGAGTCGGGCGCAGCTGGCTCTTCTCCCAGTTGATGATCCATCCCAGGGAGCTCAAAAGAGCAACTACCCGGTCCACAGCTTTGCCGCACTCCGCATAAGAGGGGGCTCGGATCAACCAGTCGTCCAGATAAGGATGGACTTGTACTCCTTCCTTTCGCAGGAAGGCCGCTATGACCACCATTACTTTGGAAAAGGTCCGCGGAGTAGTAGCCAACCCGAAAGGGAGGGCTCTGAACTGGAAGTGTCGTCCCAGGACTGCAAAACGCAGAAAGCGTTGATGAGGAGGCCAGATGGGAATATGCAGGTACGCTTCCTTGATGTCCAAGGATGCCAGGTACTCCCCTGCCTTCACTGCCGCTATAACAGAGCGGAGAGTCTCCATGCGAAAGTGCCGCACTTTCAAGGCCCGATTGACCCCTTTGAGGTCGAGGATAGGCCGAACAGAACCTCCTTTCTTTGGTACCACAAAGTAAATGGAGTAACGCCCCTTGCCAAGCTGACTTTCTGGCACCGGAACGACCGCACCCAGGCGGATCAGATTGTCCAAAGTCTGTTGCACTGCCACAGCTTTGACCGGAGACTTGCAGGGAGAGAGTACAAACCCGTCTCTTAAGGGTCGGCAGAACTCTAGCTTGTAGCCGTCTCTGATGACTTCCAGCACCCAAGCGTCTGAAGTTATTGTGGTCCACTCGCCCAGAAACGAGGACAGCCGTCCTCCAATCTGTACTGGGGCGTGGACCAAGACCCCGTCATTGGGTACGAGACCCTGGGGGAGGACCGGAGGGAGCACCTCCGGGACGGCGGTCTCTGCGAAAGGAATGCTGCTTGGGGGAGAAATTCCTCTTAAAGGAAGAGGGGGCAGAAACACCCGACCTGCCCGGGCGGTACCGACGGGCTTCCTGAAACCGTCCTCTGGAGGTACCGGGACGAGCACTAGCCCTAGCCCTGACCTCCGGTAACTTCTTGCCCTTAGACGTGCCGAGATCGGTCACGATTTTGTCCAGCTCGACCCCAAAGAGCAGCTTGCCTTAAAAGGCAATTTAGCCAGGCGGGATTTAGAGGCATGGTCAGCAGACCAATGTTTCAGCCAAAGCCACCGCCGCGCAGAGACTGTCTGAGCCATGCCTTTAGCTGAGGCTCTCAAGACATCATACAGCAAGTCTGCCAAATAGGCTAAGCCCGATTCCAGGGCTGGCCAATCAGCCCTCAAGGAATGGTCCGAGGGGGAAGCCCGCTGCACCATAGTAAGGCACGCCCTGGCCACGTAGGAGCCGCACACTGAGGCCTGCAAACTTAAAGCAGCCGCCTCAAAGGACGACCTTAAGGCCGCCTCCAATCTCCTGTCTTGGGCGTCCTTCAGGGCCGTGCCACCTTCCACCGGCAAAGCCGTTTTCTTAGTCACCGCAGTGATTAAAGAATCCACGGTAGGCCACAGATAGGCCTCACGTTCACTCACAGCAAAGGATAGAGGCGGGACATAGCCCTAGCCACTTTAAGGCTCGCTTCTGGGACATCCCATTGAGCCGAAATTAAGGTGTGCATGGCATCATGCACGTGGAAGGTTCTAGGCGGGCGCTTAGTCCCCAGCATAATGGCAGAGCCAACAGGGGCTGAGGGAGAGACGTCCTCCGGAGAGGATATCTTCAAAGTGTCCATGGCCTGTAACAACAGGTTGGGCAAATCCTCTGGGCGAAAAAGCCGCGCTGCAGAGGGGTCATCCGCTCCATCCGAGCGGGGATCCGTCTCCTCCAAGGAATCCGCAAAGGACCGTTGGGAGACCTCAGACACGCTGCCCTCATCTACATCGGAGGAGACAAATTCCTCCAAGGCCTGAGAATCAACCCGAGGGCGTTTACCTCTGGGAACCTCAACCTCTTTACCAGACGAGGGAGCGGGGGCAGCGTTGTGCATGAGGAAGGCCTGATGCAACAGCAAAACAAACTCGGGGGAGAAACCCCCCAGACCGTGCACTTCCGCAGCCTGGGCAACAGCCCTAGGCGCGCTCTCAACCGGCGCTCGCAACAGCGGGGGAGAGACATGCTGCGCATCCAAAATGGCGTCCGGCGCGAAACTCCGCGAAGGAGCCGCGCGGGAAGAACGGCTCTTATTTTTAGCCGCTTCTGTGCCGTCGCCCAAATTAAGGGCGTTCATGGCATTAATGTCTCCAACCTCAAGGGCGGCCCAAGAAGAAGCCGGCCGAGCCGCGTGGCCGGCCAAGATGGCGGAGGCGAGGAGCGGGGGATGGGCGTTTATGGCGGGAAAAACCGCCACGCCGGAGGAAGGACCGGAACATTCATCGGTCACGAAACTGTCACCCAAGAAGGGCGAATCAGGCTTTAAGACC